>NW_027505750.1:0-158254 GCF_021521415.1 Bidens hawaiensis
TATTGTATAATATAAAGTCAATTAAAAATTTGTCATACACGGAATATTAATGACAAAAAATTTATCATGATCAATCAATTTCAAATTCTAAATATTCTAAGGATGATTATATCATTAAAGTTCAGGTAATCTGGTTTTTAGGATAATCATGTTTTTGGATAAACATGAACATATGATCTCAAATGACATCATATTAAATGATTAAAAGGTATGATATTTTATTTTTATGAATATTTTTTTATTAGTTTCATGGATATATTATCAGTTATCTAGGGTTGTTATGTACTTGAAAAACCTTACTTGTCACACGGAAAAGTTATAAGCAGGCTTATATGTTACCTTATCAATAGTTATAAGCAGACATGGACCAAAGATTTTGGTTTATGATAAATAATGTATGTCGACCAACACAATCACAAATGTTGTGTACAAGAAAAGTTTTACTTATTTGTAACATATTTGTGTAATCTTAGTTATGTAATTTCTTTAATTTTAATGTAAATTGTAATTGTATTAACAATATATGACCATTTTGTTGACTGTATTTCATTTAATGACTAAAATTTAAAATTTTTATCGATTACCCGTGTAACACAAGGGCCTCAAACTAGTTTGGTAATAATCAGATGACTCCTTTTTTATTCGAGAGATTGAGAGTTTAAACCTTGCAACGTATGGATATAAATTATGTAAATGGTTAATGAGAGTAAAAGTGTAGCACATGCTCAAAAAAGAAATATTGTTAAAAGATAATAATAGAGCCAATGAGTTTTAGCTCAATTAACATGGGAGCGGTAGTGAAGATTTGGGCTGAAGGCCGCATAGTCGCAACTTTGAATTCCAACCCAAATGGGTTTTATTGTTGTTCGCTTTCGGGTAGCAGGTTTTCCCCGGAGCAGAAGATAGTTGGCTTGGGTTACTCAGTGTTGTTTGTAATCACAGGCGTATTATTGTATCAGGTCGTTTTTTGCAAGTGGGTTACCCCAAGTAATCACACTTAAATATTTCTTGGTTATTATAAAAAACTAGACGGGTGCCCGTGCAATGCAACGGAAAACACAAACTGTTGGTAGTGGTTCGGTTTCAATTTTCAATGATTTATATCGGTTTTCGATGACAAAAAACTGTTATCAACAGTTTGGCTCACGGTTTAATTTAAAAATCATCCGCTACATAAAATGTTAATTTTTTTAACTTAAAAAATATAACAATACCATATTCAAATTAAATAGAATAAAATGCTTATTTTTATGGTGCAATTTTTTTAAAAAAAATATAAATGTATGAAAAAATTATGACCGTTTCAAAATCGTGAGTGAAAGTTGAGTTAATAATAAAATTAAAAATAATACTTGGTTAAATTAAAGTTAAAGGGTCAAGGCTATAACTGTTTTTTAAATATACAAAAGGTTAGTAAAGTTTAAGGGACAATATTGTAACTATTTTTTTAACAAATTGAGATTCACGTGAACATATATTATATACTAGACAACTTTACCCCTATGTTGCATGCTTTATTTGATCTTACGTATTTTGATTTGCCAATATGTAGTGTATTATCTAACTATTATATTAAAGTAACATGGTTTTCATATGGTCTTTAATTAGGCTATCCACATAAGATTCCACTTCAATAATTTCTAAAATTATAATTTACACATAATCTAACTATTATATTAAAGCAACATGGTTTCCACATGGTTAGGCTATCCACATAAGATTCCACCTCAATAATTTCCAAAATTATAATTTACACCTAATAAGTTATTTAATTTTAATCTACTTATTTATATTATTAAAACAAAATCATTCTTCCATAAGGTATGTTATTATGAATCCATAAGATAAAAATATGTTATATTAAACATATTTTTAGACATATAAATATATTTTAATATGCTTTGAGACGGGATGGTATGTTATTACGTAATTTAACCTTTTTGCTGTATTTTTTTAACCATCCGTGTATTACACGGGCTATATCCTAGTATACAGTATAAATGATAATAATAATAATACAAAACCATTGACTATAATGAAATACTAGAGAAAGTAAAAGGAGTAGCATGCAAAACCAGGAACATTTAAGGTGGTAACGTCATGAGAGGGAGGTGGAGTTTACTCATAGTCACATAGTCAAAGTTGAAATAGACAACGTTGAATATTTTCTTCGCCTGAATCAAACTCACCGCCTTCACGTGACCACGCGTCTATTTAACACCTGAACTACACGCTCTTGCTTCACAAACTCACATGACCCGTTTTTAATTTTTTTAATTAATGAATTACAATCTTTGACTCATGTTCTTGACGGAATAAGTAAAATTATAAATTCTCTCTCTTTTGGTAAATAGATAAATTTGTAATTATGAATCCAGATATCCTAATTTTATTAGATCAAACAATTGATTACACAAGTACATTTGTTGAGTATAGTTAATCCATTATTGGTGTATGCTAACTCTAGAATATATGAAGGTGCTAAATTCACTTACGGGGTTGGCTAATAGATAATATGGCGGTGTCTCGTATCAAAATACGTAACACACTAGTTATTTGGGAACCCGACTTAATACTAACCTAATGTATTGTATAGATTTTAGGATGTTTATTGTAGGACCATTACATATGATCGTAATGTCTTCAAAATAACATGTATTGTATAGATTTTAGAATGTTTATTGTAGGACCATTATATATGATCGTAATGTCTTCAAAATAACATGTAATATGTCTTAGTATGTTCTAATTTTTGTTCATATTGATCTTCGTTTATCTAGTACATTGATTTGGCCTAACCAGATCGACACTTTAGTTCTTTGTCATTATAGGGTTAAATAACTAAGGGTATGTTTGGTTGGAGGTAATGGAATGAATAGGGAATGAAATGGGAGAAGGAATGGAATGGACAATGTAATGAAATGGTTCATTACCATTCCTTTGTCTGGTTTATTTAACCTATGAGAATGAAATGAATTATTACTTTATATTGTTTGGTATCCAAAAAAGTTGTAGGAAGGAAATAGAAATAATAAAAATACTCATATCTCAAAATATTTTTTTACCAAAATAAAAAAAACTGCAATGGCGACGGTGGTGGTAGCTCCGGTGACGAAAATGGTGGTGGCGGTGCGACGATGGTAATAGTGGCTATAAGGCGGCGGGGGCGGGTGGTTGTGGTGGGGGGGGGTAGCATTGGTAGTGATATCGATGGTAGGGTGGCGGCAATGGTGATGACGGTCAGGTGGTGGTGGTGGTCAGGCAACGACAATACTGATGGTCAGGCGGCGGCGGTGACAATGGATGCGGTGGTTATGACGACGATGGTGGAGATGTTAGCGTTGGTGGTAAGGTGGTGGTGACAGCAGCTGGTGGCGGTGGTGGTAAGGTGGTGGTGGCGATGGTAGTGGTGGTGCTTGTTGTTGTTAGGTGGTGGTGATGTTGAGAAATTAAGGTGAAGGAGGAATGAAATGAAAAAAAAGAATGGAGGGGCGAGGGGGGTGGAAAGAAATGTTTTTATGGAATGAGATTCTATGTGTAATGGATAATTCTATTCTATTGAGCAACCAAGTATCACTTTTTCATTCTCACGCAGTGAATCATTTCATTCATCCTGCCACTCATGCATACCAAACGCTACCTAAATAATGTTTCCTTTTTATATCATGAGTCTCAAAACTTAACCAAAAGTTATCGTAGCTTGTTTAAATCACACTTCCAATCTTATTAGAATTGCCTTGGAAACCCATGAACACATTTATTTTTTCTTATGCTTCAAAATCTTCTTGTAACTTTCACATTAAGTGATTATAAGATCTTATTGTGTGTTGGTAGCTTAAACTTCAAATCTATTACGTTTTCCATCTTATTGTATGTTGGTACCAAGATTTTTATTGGATCAAAATGACATGATGAATTTTGTTATCATTTTGGTTATAAAAATGGTGTTTTGCATCTTGCCCCACATTGATATGTAATGTTGCCATAAAGACTTAATGTCATGGCTTGCTTTTTAAACTTTACTGGTTCTAAAGGTTTAGTTTTCTCTAACCACGACTAGAGAATAAAGCAAGATATCATTGTCACAAGAGTTATTCTTCATGATTAAGTCACGACATGACAATGACGAGTTTTATAGAAAGAGCAAAAATATAGTATAAGTATATATTTATCCTCGGGTTAGTTAGTAGAGTATCATACCTTTCAATCCAGGGGAATAATATCGGTTGAAAAGGAGTTTGACCTCTACAGTGTTTAACTCGTTAGTGTAAGGATTGTTGTATCCGTGTGTTGTATTGTATGGACCATGAAGGGTGCAGGTGATCCAAGGCATGACTCATCGGGTAATGCCAATAACCAAAATTTAGGGTGTATGGGCATGCTACCACGTTTGTAATGTCACGATACATTTAATGTTTGATGTTATTGATCATATCTACAAAAATCATATCTACAAACCGCAGTTGACATGCCTAGTACATTTCGAAATTGATGAGCCGTAAATGACCACGTTATTAAGCTTCAATTCTTAGGAATGATTGTGCGGTATGGACGTGTGGGTTGCTCTAGTAGCCATTATGTAATCTAACTATATTTATGTTCATCTTTACAATCGATATTTGTATGCTAATATTATGGTATGACCTCAATGTTAAAGTGTTATGTAATAACAAAACAATGCAAAAGCCAAATATGGAAAAAAAAAACAAGAAATTAAGAGTTTATAACAACCATCATGAAAAATAAAAAATGTTGTGAACACAAAAGGCTTTAGTCATGGGTAGTTGTTGCTAACAAATTCTAGAAATAGCTAGGAAGTTTAATTTAGCAATAGCTTTTAGTTTTAATCTTATATTTGTTATCCTACCACTTGCAAAGATACTCACCTTATGATGTTATACTAGATAATCATTAGTCATACTAATTTTCATAATCAAGTTTTGATTCCATTGAAATGGTATAAGCGATTATCTTATCTTATAATTCTCAAAAGAGTCTTGATAATCTCATCTAGTAAATGTGTCATATCAAGGATTTATGTAACAATAGTATAACTAGGAAAACTTACAAACAAAGATATTAACATTAAATCTTCTACGCTCATTTGGATGTGTAGATAAGTTTAGCAAGTACGCACACCATTCGCATTTAACATATAAAGACAAAAAATAATTGCGTAATCACATACATTAATTGATTGTTACGTACCCTATCAAACACATTTTGATGAGATGTAACGTCATGCTCCTTAAACCTCTCATGTGCGTTTACCTTGTAACCTGACATAATAATGCTAAGGAACTACAATTTATTAGATCATCATAGCCAATGTAAGTCCCGTCGTCACTATAAGATACATCCACAACAAGTTAGTTTCAGGTGTTTAAAGTAAACATCTCAAATGAATTGACCTTGTAACCTAACGTGATAATGCTATTAGCCTATCATAATATCTTATTTTTATTAACATGTTCAATGTCATGCCGCCACAACAAGTATACACCCATTAATTATACGACTCTCACATGTCTTGAACTTGTAACATGACGTAATAATGCTAATGCAAATAATGTCACATTGCCATTAATTTCGTGAGGCATTTGACGTAAACCTCTCATGTCTTTACCTTGTAACTTGAAGTAATTATGCTCACGAGATATCAAGCATCCGATAATCACGCTCAATGTCAGGCCACCGAAACATCTATACATCCACTTCAAATTTATTACACGAGGAGTTTCCAAGTTTGATATAAACCTTGTCACACACGTAACTTTTATCACACAAAAACAATTACATCTATTCTAAAACTACATCAATCTAACCCTAAACGACTGTTTTCAGACTCGTACTGTCTTTTTTTTTTCACATAAACTCTTCTAAATTACATGTTATTTGATTGATTGATTGATTCTACAAAATCAACAAATATAAAATAGTTGACACCATAGTTCCCAAAATAGAACAACATCAAAGTGTGTAATACCAACACCCTTGATATAGCAAAATATTGGTGGCTGGTAAAACCTCTTGAATTTAGCCCTAGGCCACGGATAAGGACCCCTCACGCGCCATTTCTCCGCGCGTATCATTTCACCCTTCATTTTTTACAACTCTTCACCCACTATATAAACCCCTATATCCCACCCATTCATTCTCACACACCATGCTTCCTCACCGGAAACCTGACGCCACCACCGCCGCCGCCGTAACCGCCACTGCCGCCGTCAATGACGGCAGCGGCGAGACTCGCTACCGCGGCGTACGGAAGCGGCCGTGGGGCCGGTACGCCGCTGAGATTCGAGATCCAGGTAAGAAGAGCCGTGTCTGGTTAGGTACATTTGATACCGCCGTCGAGGCGGCGCGTGCCTACGACGCCGCCGCTAGACAGTTCCGCGGCGATAAGGCGAAGACGAACTTTCCGTCGCCGGTTAAATTCACCGGCGGCGACGGAGATAGCAGCACCGGCGAGTCGTCGAACTCCGCCGTCGTACCGGTGAAGGTGCCGGTACAGGCGGCGGTTGAGCTCAGGCTAACGAACGCTAGGTTTCCGGTGGCGCATTCGTTGTTTTTGTTCCATTCGCAGATCGATCAGCTGGCGAAACGGACGGCCGGAAAACCTAACGAGAGTGACTCCGATTCGTCATCGGTTGTGAATTTGCCGCCGCCTCCGTCGCCGGAGAAAGCGTTTGTGTTTGATTTGGATCTGAATTTGCCGCCGCTGCCGGAAGTCGCCTGAATAGTTTGTTGAGAATCCGTTACCATAACCGTCTTTCCGTTACCGTTATCTAATATTATTATTAGATATAAAATGTAATAGGATTAAAAATTGGAAGTCTAAAAGTTTAAACCGGCCTGATAATATGTTTTTGATGCGCTGGTAATGTTATATTAAATATTTAAATTTATATTAAATCTTACTTTCGATTGAACAAACGTATTCATGGTCTCGATAATAAAGTTTTGTGGTTAGACTCGGTTAACTTCGTTAATGTGAAGGTGATAATGATTATCGTGTAGTTAACGTGTGTGTTAATATTGAATTTTATTTAAAACGGGTAGTATAAGTCAAGAACTCGAAATAATGGTAATATATTTTTTTATAAAGAACCTTTAGTGTTCGGTTATTAACTTATTATGTACCAAATAATCTATAAAAGTAGTAATTATATTGAAACAGAAGACAAGCATGTAACAAACTGCGTCGCTATAAAGAACCTTCAGTGTTTGGTTATTAACTTATTATGTACAAATAATCTGTAAAAGCAGTAATTATATTGAAACAGAAGACAAGCATGTAACAAGCTGCGTCGCTATAAAGAATCTTCAGTGTTTGGTTATTAACTTGTTATGCACCAAATAATCTGTAAAAGTAGTAATTATATTGAAACAGAAAGCAAGCATTTAACAAGCTGTGTCGCTATCTTCTTTTGAATTACAAGTAGTGATATTGAATTTATTTAAACGAGTAGTGTTTACGTTGAAATAGAGTTACATCGAGATAGAGACAAACGTGTTGGTTGTACCGTACGTAATGGTGGTTGTACTTTGAAAATCTAGTTGACAAATGTTGTGTGCCAAGTGTAAGTGCATGCCGAAAGGATCAGACGGCTTGAGATAAATTGATGCTTCAAACGCCGTCTGCCTCCTAAAATAGACAACTTTATATTGTAGTGTTTGAAAATGTCAAATGATAAATTAAGAATAATATATTGAAATAAAATCTATTGGGTTATAATATACTAAAAGTGAATTGAATTAGGAATTTAGAATGTATGGAAAGTGATAATGGTGTGTTTGTTTTTTTAATGATGTTGACCTTTGTATTAAATCAAAGTTTGAATTTTGACACCTTGTAGTTTTTTTTAATAACAAGTCATAATCAAGGTGATACATGTACCTACTTTTAAATAAGTTCGTGAACCTAAACTATGTGATTGTATAAATACAACAAATTTTGTTTTAATGATATGTAATTTAACAGAGAGGAACCAAGTGAAGGTTAAGCGGATTTCGAGTTTGAAAAACTATTAGGAAAATAATGGGAAAATTCCCAAAATACCTTTTTTAGAGAGAAGATTCTTAAAATAGTTTTTTTTTTCTCAAAATAATTTAACATTTGGACTGGCAAGTCGCATTGGGAAAAGATAAAAAATATGAGGGAGCATTCCAAATTTTGAAGGAAAGTAAGGTAGGAGACGGGATTTGGGAAAACAATGAAGGTAAAGTCCAAATTATTTTGTAATCTTGGAGCAAAAAGTCCAAATTTTTCAAAATTTTTTCTTTCAAAAAACCATCTTGAGAGACTGTGTTTTTATGTTTCCTACTCTTTCCGTCCATATTTTCAAATTATTGAAAAAATATATTTTTTACAATTATACCCCTCAACCACCACCACCACCATCACCGACGCCGTCGGCCCCATCCCATCACCACCACCGTCAACCGCCACCACCATTTCATGGATCTCCGCCTTCGAACCAAGGCTGAATCTTGGACAGATCGAAGAAAACCCACATTTAAAACATATGCTGCAACTCTGTGGTTCCATATAAGCTCCAGTGGTTGCTTTTATGCTGCTTCATGTTCCTGTTCTTGTTCTTGACCCATGGAGAAAACATAACAAGATCAGATTTCCCACATGACTTTCTCTTTGGAGTTGCCACATCAGCATACCAAGTAATATGCTTTGCTTTTTTTCAATTTTATGAATTTATGTTTATGTGGTGTTTATGATGGCGGAGATCCATGAATTGGTGGTGGCGGTTGACGGTGGTGGTGATGGGGTGGGGCCGACAGCGTCGGTGATGGTGGTGGTGGTGATTGAGGGGTATAATTGTAAAAAATATATTTTTCCAAGAATTTAAAAATATGGACGGGAAAGGTAGGAAACATAAAAAACAGTCTCTCAAGACGGTTTTTTGAAAGAAAAAGTTTTGGAAAAATTTGGACTTTTGCTCTAAGATTACAAAATAATTTGGACTTTACCTTCATTATTTTCCCAAATCCCGTCTCCTACCTTACTTTCCTTCAAAATTTGGACTGCTCCCTCATTATTTTTATTTTTTCTCAATACGTTTTGCCAAATTCAAATCTTAAATTATTTTGAGGAGAAAAAGGGCTATTTTGGGAATCTTCTCTCTAAAACGGGCTATTTTGGGAATTTTCCCAAACTATTAACATGTTAAGCTTAATATTTAAACATTGAACTCATAAAATGTTAATGAGACTAAATTAAACGAGTAGAGCTCGAGTTTAACTGATATAACAGGCAATTTTTTAACAACCAAATATTGTATATTATAGGGATTAAATCATGGGGCATTTACATATTTTTCATCCATATTTTATTACGTATATCCCCAAATCTAAAAATTAATTACATATTTTCTCTTTCTAAAGCATTCATATTACATATTTTTCCATTTCATTAAAATTTACTTTATAAATAAATATTTTACCCTTCTTTTTAACTTAAATAATTTTACATATTTCTTCTTTTTATTGAACACATATATTACATATTTATCTATCTTTTCATCAAATTACTATTAAAAGTGTCATAATTCATGATTAATTTCAATAGATATTCTTACATAAACGAGACAACCATTTTAAACACATACACATACTTTATTTACTAAAGGTTTTTTTAATATTTCACTAGTCTAACACAATAATCATCGATAACCAAAGTTTAAAACTTCATTTTCAAAACAACAATCACCGGTCATCAAAAATACATCATGTCAAACAATAGCCAAAAAAAACAACTACCTCTACTCTCTAGATCTAATACACAATCACTTATGAAATGACACAATCCAACATCCCAACCAACCACTTATGAATCATGCCAATCAATATCCAGGATCTATCATGTCTTCAAATGGTTGTGGATGTTTTCATGTAGTTTTTTAACCACCTATTGTTGCATACCCCATGGATAAAACCTGATATCCTTATCAAGTCATTGGCTCGTGGGAACTGTGAGGTTTCTTTGGTAGCCTCCAAGCACCTTTCTGATCATATAATTATAAAAATACTATTCAATGTAAAGTCATTTAAACTTAATAGGGCATTTAAATTAAGGAATACACACAATGCATAGCGAATCACAAACAACCTTCTAACACCAATTGCAAAACATAATTTCACAAAAAAGATTGAGGCGGTGAGTTCAAATGTAAAAAGTTGAAATGTTAAGAAATATGCATAATAATACTCGCTGACATAGCGGATGCAGTCTCAGTGGAGTAACCATCAATGTTAATCATAGTGATATAGCCGCCGTAAAAATTCTTATCAAATTCAGGCCGATGTCGAAGCACATCATAGTATTGTTTTAACAAACTGAGAACCAACCTAACAAAATCAAACAAAAATAAATAAACATGAGGTAAATTAATTGCATAATGTTTTCAAGATTAATTAAACGAGCATAAAAACAAGCACATGTGAAGCAGAAAATGAGTATGAATCGCCATTCTCGTTTTTGATTGCGCGTTCTCTAGTTCAGGCCGACGTTTGATGTTTTCATTGCAAATAGAAAAGGGGCAAACGGGTTATTTCATACTATAAGGGAAAATATGTAATTAGAGATCAGGATTGAAGAAATATGTAATTAAAAGACTTAAGAAAAAAAAATATATAAATATTTCTTAAATCATGTACCTATAATTTCACATCCAAACTACCTTACTAAAAATTAGAAGGCAAGTGGTAGAATAGTCATACTTATTCATTTTAACAAACTTATTTACAAATAACGGAGTTTGTTGATACGACACTTGTTATTCACTTATCATATCCACTTGTCCCTGTTTTGAATTCAGAAATCCTTATTTTTATTTATTTCAACTTTCATTTCTATTATGTATTTATTGACACAAAAACTTATAACTACCTCGTATTAATTATTTGGGAATCCTGCATGAGTCCTGCTAGGGACACCGCTCCACCGTCACTGAAGAAACACTAATTAACCCCGGGCAGATTACGGATAATCTGGGGGTTAAATAGATGTTTCCCACGAGGGGTTAGATCCGGCAAAGATGGTTCTTCAGATGACCTGCAAAGCAGACACCGTGAGCTCGTCACTTAGAAGGGGGGGTACCTCCTTGTGACCACCCTCCGGCGTGAGAATCAGACTAGATTGCTCTTGAATATAAGTGTATATTAAGATATTGCTATAAAAGATAAGATGTGATAAGGTAATGTAATGTGTCCATACCATTCCAAGGTGTTGGAGCATTTATAGCCGAATGTAGGTTTCCAAGCAGGTACAGCCGGCTGAATAGTATTCCTGTTCTGCCAACTGTGGGCTACGCACGTGCTATGCTGGTGGTTGGTGGGTAGGCAGCGGCTGATAGTGACCAGGCCGGCTGTGTACTATTCCTGTTCCACCAACTGCAGGCTATGCACGTCCTCCGACAGGTTGGTGAGTAGGCAGCAGCTGATAGTGACATACAGTACAAGAGCGTGCTGCTCGTCATACTGTTGTCAGTGAGCTGTCGTATCTTTGGTCAGATCTTTTGTCCATACCTCGTCAGGTACAGTACAAAAAATCCTCCAGTATCATACGGACTGGCTCATTTGTGCGGGAGTGTTCCCGGCTTGCTCACTCCTTCTTCAGGTGACATTACTGAATAATTTAAGAGTTAAGTGCCTTGTGCGTGTAGCCTTGCTGCGCGGGTAGCCTTCCCTGATGGCTAGTATCCGTTGCTGCGGGAACAGGCGGAGTACGTCGACCATTGGGAGGCTTTTCCCGCGGGAACAACTTGCGTACTGCGCGTAAGGACGTCACGTCTCTGAGCATGGTGGGTCCTGCGGATCCAGTTGGTTTCTGCGCAGACGTCTCTTCAAGGTGAGTCTTGCGAGTTTAGCCTTTGCGCAGACGTCCCTGTTGAAGGTGAATCTTGCGGGTTCAACTGCGCAGACGTCCCTCTTTGAGGTGAGTCTTGCGGGTCCAACTGGGCTCTGCTGGGACCTACCTCTTCAATCACCCTATACGCCGCGTATAGGTCTATCGCGGCGTATTAGGGTACGATTTGACGTCCTAGCCTGACCTGTCATAGGGTTGTCAGATCGTACAGGCTATACGCGGCGTATTGTCTTTTGTATATTTTTGGAGCCCGGCTCCCTCCCCTCCCTCTCCACCATTTCTTTTTTCCTTTATTTTTTTTTCTTAACCCTCACCCTCTTCATTCAACCATCTCCAACAACCATATATGTTTCCGGAGTCGGACGAGGAGATGCCGGACAGGTAACGGTCTGTCGGAGTAAAACCATGTATGTTTCCGGAGTCGGACGAGGAGATGCCAGACGGCGCTAACGGTCAGTTGGAGTTAAGCCAGGTTTTGTTTTATCTTTATTTTTTACATGTTAGGACATAGTTGTAGATGTTAGGACAGAGATTTGGTGAATGGTTTACTTTAGAAATTTGTCTAGGCAGCGACCGTTTGACGGTAACCCTAATTCACCAGGCCTCCTAAACTTAAAATAGATTTCCCGTATTGTTACCGTTAGCGCTAAAATTTTTATTATATATTTACTATTAAAATACTAATATTATTATTAAGATATTGTTGTTATGAAAATATTATTTTTAGTAAAATAAAATACTATTATTGTATTTATTAAAATAGTATTATTATTATTAAAATAATAATATTTAAATACTATTTAAATATAAATTATTATATTTTTATTATTATTATTAAAATAATTATAGTAAAATACTATTAAAATATTAATTATATTATTATTATTATTATTATTATTATTATTATTATTCTAAACATATAATTATTATTATTAAAGCATTAATTTTTCTATTATTATTAGTACAAAAATATTATTATTATTAAGTACCTGATGTACGCCAGAGAGTCAGATGCCGGGGTTAGGCGGCGATGCAAGACTTTCGGAGGTACGTTTGTATATAATATAATATAATATAATATAATATAATATAATATAATATAATATAATATAATTATATTATATTATATTATATTATGTTATATTGTATTATGTTATATTTATGTTAGTGAGTTTTTCTAGAAAAGCCCACAAGTGTTGTCTTATTATGGTTTTTTTTTTCTTTTCTTTTGTTATTATTAATGTTATTTATGATTATTATTAATATTAATAATATTTAATTATCAATAACATATTATTATTGGAAATTCGATAAAGGGCGTTTAGTAGCAGGACTTATTTGGGAAAATTGACAGTGCGAAACGAACTTTTAAATTATTGGTTGCTTTCGTTATGTGAATCTTCAATCAGTTACAGTGGCTTACTTGGGAAAACTGACATTTCCAAACGAACTTTCAATTTCTTGGCTACTTTCGTTAGCGACATCTAAAATCTGGCTCTTCGATTTCTTCGAACTCCAACGGTCTTGAACGCCGGTCACCATTGACAACCGTAGTTGTGTTCATTTGAACACATATCAGTCGTCGCTAAGCTTAAGCTTAGGCTTGTTATTAGTTTTATTTTTAGTTGGGGGTATTCTAAGTTGTTCATGTTGCGTATATTAAAGAACTATTGGCTTATATATATACGTATATATATAGTAGATGTGCGGTATAAGAATTCATTGCGTCGAGATAACCAGCACCAGATCGATACGCTAGTTTGATGAGTTTGAATCTCTCGGATCTGTGGTATCCGCTAACGGCAGCGAGAACAGGAGCCCCTACTTTGGAGAGATAGGTGGAAATTCGGTCATTGCTCCAACATAACGAGAGATAGGTTGACACGTTTGCATAATACACAATGAAAGCACAAACTCAAACAACAATCCATACAATAGCAATTGTCTTCGTTATTTTTCTCTTCTTCTTGTTTGACTGGTCGTTGAAGAGAATTGCTATTGTATGGATTGTTGTTTGAGTTTGTGCTTTCAGTGTGTATTATGCAAACGTGTTAATATCAGCGCCAGCACGGAGCCTAAATCCACGTCAGCATACGTGTCAACCGGTTCAGGTAAGTCCCGGCTAATATCTCAGTCCGGTGCTCGTTGAGCTGGAGCAATGACCGAATTTCCACTTATCTGTCCAAAGTACGGGCTCACATTCTCGCTGCCGTTAACGAATACCGCGGATCCGAGAGATTGAAACTCATAAAACTAGCGTCTCGATCTGGTGCTGGTTATGTAGGCGCAATGAATTCTTATAACGCACATCTACTATATATGTATACGTATATATATACGCCAATAATTCTTTAATACATGCAACATGACCAACTTATAATACCCACAATTAAAAATAAAACTAATAACAAGCCTAAGCTTAAGCTTAGTGACGACTGATATGTGTTTGAGTGAGCATAACTACGGTTTCCGGTGGTGGCCGAAGGTCAAGACCGTTGGAGTTTGAAGATATCGAAGAGTCGGATTTGAGATGCCGATACAGAGAGCATCCAAGAAAGGGTTCGTTTGGCACTGCCAGTTTTTCCCAAGGTAATCACCGTAACTGATTCAAGATGTCCATAACGATATCAGCCAATAAATTGAAGGGTCGTTTTGCAATGTCAATTTTCCCATATAAGGCCTGCTACCGAACACGCTTTGCCGAATTGTGAATAATAATATATTATTCATAATTAAAATAATATTAATAATAATTATTATAAATAACAAAAAAAAAAGAAAAGAAAAAAAAACAAAAAACATAACAAGACAAGCTGGTGGGTTATTCTAGAAAAGCTCCTTTATACGCGCGTATAGACCTATACGCGGCGTATTAGTTTTATTCCAACCTGCCCTGCAAAAGCTGGGCAAGGTTGTCAAATCATACCTTATACGTCGCGTATAAGCCTATACGCGGCGCATTGCTTTTGCTGAATTATTGGAGCCCGGCTCCCCTCCCTTCCCTCATTTCCTTTCTTTATTATAAATGGAGACGTTGTATCTCTCAACGTTCAACAAAAAAACAACACAACATTTGTACTATATATACCCAGAATGTCTTGGTTTAATCATTTATTTCCAGAGGAGGAGCCGAGTTACGCCGCTAACGATCAGTCTGGCACGTCGTGGTTACCCGACTTGAACCAGGTTTCGTTATATATTTATTTAGTATGAATTTGGTAGTTTTTTTTTTACTAACACATGCTGCATTACGTTTTGTTAGGAGTATGTCGGGTATGATACCCAGCCCCAACAACCTTACTATCAGCCCGAACAGTTTTATGGTAACACTGGCTCGCCGGACTTGCCAAACTTGAACCAGGTTTCGTTATATAGTCTTATTGTAAATATATGGTTATGTTATTATTATTTTAATATTCTTATTTATTATTAAAATATTATATTTTATTTTTTTATAGGTATTATTATTATTTATTATTATCACTAGCACTGTTGTTTGAATTTCTAATTTATGTATGGTAGGAGTACTTCGTGTCGGATTTCGGTAGTCAGCTGTCGTACCCATCATCTGTCGCCTGGTCGGATTATGGAGGTCAGCCAACGTCATCGTACCCGCCACCGGTAGCAAATGATTCGTTTTATGGAACCGAGTCTTCATCGCACCACGGGCGAAACGATCAAGCCGGGCCAAACCCAAATAACGAAGATGTGTACAATGACGACTATATACGCGAGGTGAAGGTTTCGTATAAAACAGATGTTGTAAGACACCGTGTGTTTTGTTTAAGTTAATATTGTTTGTTTGTATGTTATTTAATAAACGTCTTAAGAATTAGCGTAAAATGTTTCAGATTTTTGAGAGCCGCAAGGAGCTGGATAAATGGGTAAAAATTAGAGGACAGGAGCATGGGTTTGTTGTTGTGGTCTAGCGGTCAAGGAAAAAGGCCGTGGACCTTGCATGCAATCGTGGAGGCGAACCCAAAATAAAGGCGACAGTGAGACGTACCGGCAGCATCAAAAAATGTCCGTTTAAGATCCTGAGCAGGTACGACTCGAGTGGTGCATGTTGGAGGGTTCAAGTGGTAAACGAGACTCACAACCACGATCCCGTTGAATTCAAGGAGGGGTGTGCGTCTTTTAGAAAAATGAACACCGACCAGCTGGTTATGGTTGAGAGTTTACACAGGGCCGGTGTGAAGCCGCAAGAAATCGAATCAGCTCTCCGCGAAAAGTTTCCCGGTGTGCAACCTGTAATAAAAGATATATACAACCACACCGCCAAGATTAAAAGGGATGGGCTACTAGGCAATACCCCTATGAAGGTAGTTCAAAACACTTGTAGTTTTAATGTGTACTTGTCGTGCTTGTAATATTTACCAAAGTTTTATTTCATCCAATGCAGGCGCTGGAAAACTTTCTCGCAGGCAACGGTTTCACGTTCTATACCCGAGAGAGTGATACTGACGACAGGACAGAGAAAATTTTCTTCTGTCATAGTAAGTCGCATAAGATGTGGCGTGCATTCCTCGAGGTGCTGATGATTGACACGACGTACAACACCAACATGTACGACTGGCCGTTGGTTCAGTTTATCGGTGTGACCTCGACATCACAGTCGTTTTGTATCGCTGCCGCGTTTGTGATCAGGGAACGGCAGAGGAACTTCAGCTGGGCTCTGGAGAAACTTAAACAAATGCTCGACGACTGCATGGAGCCACGTGTGATCCTGACTGACGCGGACCAGGCCCTCATGAACGCATGCGACGCGGTCTTCCCTAATGCCACCAAAAATTTATGCAGGCGGCATATATCCGAGAATATAAGGAGAAAATTTATATAACACGGAAATGGGACGGACTTTGCGTACTGGTGGAAGGTCCTGTATCAGTCGCTGACGGTGTAGGAGTATGACCACCGTCGCCTCAACATGGAGCGTCATTTGATACGAGACGATAGAGCCGGTGAGTCCTTCGTATCACCTAACAGTTTTTAATAGCCTAAACATACGTCTTAATAACGTGGCCTTTTATTTTTCAGAGGTCTGGCAATACATTCGCAAGAGTTAGCTGGATCCATACAAACACAAGTTTGTAGCCTGCTGGATCGACGAAAGCCGAAACTACGACGAACCGAGTTGAGAGCCAGCACGCAAATCTGAAAAGGTACCTCAATGGAAGCAACAACTCGCTCGACATAATTGCCAGGCAAATCCTTAAAATGGTCAACTCGCAGATGAAAGAAATCGGTAAATCTTTTGAAGCCTCCCGTTCGAAGGTCATGGAAGGACATCGACAGCACGTCTGGTTGAAGAAGCTAATAAACAGGGAGTCGATTCACGCTCTGGGTATACTTATGAACGAGTATGGGTTGATACACAAGATGCGTGACGGCGGCGCTTCATGCGATCACCATTTGTATTCGTCTTTGGGGCTGCCATGTGCTTGTTGGATTGAGGGATACATAGTTAACGACACGTGTATCCCAATTGAGGATGTTGACCCGTTCTGGAGGAGGCTTAATTTTGATCCAGCATGTCCGCCGAACGAAGAGCCAGACTACGCAGCAGGTCTACGGGACATCACAGATACGTTATCGTCCATAGATAACCTTAATCAAAACAAAAGTTTTTTCGCCAAGCTCTTGTCTGCTATTCCAGGGAGATCTAAAAAGAAGGAGCCAGAAAAAAGAGAGGATGCTCGGGGGCGTCCCAAAAAACCAGATCCCTCGAGGCACAGCGCATACACCCCCGCTCTAGATCTCCCCAGACACAGCTCCTACAACCCATCCTCGTCACAGGGGCCCAGCCAAGAAACCCCCACCCATCCTCGCTGACTTGTTCGTTGTCCCAGTCAGCGTCGCGGTTTAAAACTCCTCGTGGACGACCTAAGACATCGAAACCTACGGGAGCTCACCTCGGGTTTCCTTTGATGGTTTCGTCAGCGCAAGTACCGGCGATAGAAACGTTTAGGAGCGTCATTCCTAGCTGGGCCCAGCTGTTCGTCGCAGACATCAAAAGCGTACGCCCAGACGGTAACTGCGGTTTTTGATCAATCGCAGTGGGTTTGGGGATACATGAGAAAGTTTGGCCGGATATTAGGCGGGCGATGCAGAACGAGCTGGAAACGAACGAAGGGTGGTGGAGGGCGATGTTCAACAAAGAGGATGACAGATTGTACGGCTGGATGCATTCCAGCATTTCGTACTCCAACACGGTCAAACCGGCGCCGCCGAGTCGTTGGTTCAGCTTACCCGATCACGGGCACGTGGCTGCTCAGACATACGCGTGTGCGTTAGTCAACCTAGCTGGCAATCAGACCGAATCTTACTTCCCATTGAGAATCGGTCCTGACTTGGTTCCGGATCCACAGGTTATAGGCATCGGTAACAGGGGAGGTGATCATTGGATATATATCAACCTGGTAGGGGATTTCCCAATGCCTACTCCAAACCTTAATTGGGAAAGAAGCGCCGTACCGGCGGCGCTCGAATGGAAAATACGGTTCAGACAACGTTTGAAGGAGTACGAAGACATACGCTGGGGTTGGCTAAGGGAATCCTCTAACGTAGATCTAGACAGCTTGTAGAAGACATTGTATCAATGGACAAAAAGTCTATAATAATAATAATAATAAATATTAAATAATAAAAATAATAATTTTAATAATAATAAATAACAATAATTAATTAACAAATTAATATTAATATTAATAACTAAATAATAAAAATAAAAATAATAAAAATATTAATAATAATAATAAATAATAATAACTAAATAACAAATTATTATTAATATTAATAACTAATAAATAATAAATACTAATAAATAATGAAAATTAAATAAAA
Organism: Bidens hawaiensis; assembly: GCF_021521415.1. Classification (NCBI taxonomy): domain Eukaryota; kingdom Viridiplantae; phylum Streptophyta; class Magnoliopsida; order Asterales; family Asteraceae; genus Bidens; species Bidens hawaiensis. The sequence goes on from NW_027505750.1 coordinate 18,728, forward strand.
AAAAGCCTAATACACCGCGTATAGGCCTATACGCGGCGTATTGACCCCTTATATCAGTCGCCGGTAGCTCAACAGCCACATAATTTAAAATCTCAAACTCCCGCCCAATCAACCGAGTATCCGAGCATCCACACACGAGCCTATATCAGACGGACACGGACCGGAATACCAAAAAAGCCGACGAGATTTCACCCGACACCTACACGACATGGAGGTAATTTTTTAATATTATGTTGATGATGATGATTATGTTAACATGATGATGATGTATTGTTGATGATGTGATGATGATGATCCTGTTGTTTGGATGGATAAAACCGTCGGCCGGAGTCTGACCGTAAAATGGCCGGAGTACGGCCGTCGGTTTTTAATATTATGTTGATGATGATAATTTTTTTATTTTCTGTTTTATTATATATATTATTATTACTAATATTATTATAAATATTATTATTAATATTTATTATTAGTATTTATTATTATTATTGTTGTTGTTGTTATAATAATTATTATTATTTGTTATTATTATAGTTTGTGGACGACGAGATTGAGGTCGAGCTCGAGCAGGTGGGGCGGGGCCAGGGCCAGGGGCGGGGCCGCGGACCCCCCGAGGGCAACGACGTGTTGCTTACCTACCCTCATGTGCAGTTTGATGAGGGTTCTCCCGCCCACACACGATACATTCGCCTACGCCAGATGCACCCGTTTCCCAGCACGATTATATCATAGTCGTTTTTGGAGTCTTGTGACACGCACCAGCGGGCGGCTGCGTACATTGGACAGGATACGCCCTGGAGCCGATGCTTTAGTATGCCACTATCAGCCCACCGGGAGCTGACACTAGAGGTTTACAGCACGATACGCGTTACGTAAGTTTACTCCACATTGTTATGTTTTTAATATATTATATTATATTATATTATATTTTATTATATTATATTATATTATATTATTGCATATTATATTATCTTATTATATATTATATTATTGCAGGTCCCGTACGCCTGGTACGCCAGAGATTCAGATGAGGGTGCCAGGCACCGATACGACACAGTCGGAGGTTTACTTCCGCATGTTCGGGCATGACGTCTATTTCTCGATGGAGGAGTTCGCGGTTGCTCTGGGCTTATACACCGCGCAGGAGGTACGCAGCCCGATATACACGGAGAGCATCCACCAGATGTCGGAGGACGAGCTACGGGTATGGTGGCGGGCCATCAGCGATCACGACTTCGGGGATAGGACCTTGGACACCAGTTCCAAGGTCTCGGCTATTAGGGACCTGCTGCACATGTACGTTCTAAAATGTATTCTATTGTTTAGTATAACGTAATATATATTAGTAATATAATATAATATTATATTATATTATATTATATTATTATTGTTAATAAATTATATTATCTTATATTACACAGGTACCTTCACAGGCTGATCACGATGTCCATCGCGGGTCGCAATCAGGGCGCGGAGCACTCCAGCCTGCGCGACCTGTTTTTTTTTAGGTGTCTGCTGACTCACAGGCACTGCAACCTCGCTAGGGGGTTTGCAGACTATTTTGTTGGCTACCAGTTCAGGCAGGGACGAGGATCCTTGATGGGTGGCGGGTACGTCACCCAGCTTGCGATATCTCTGGGCCATGGAGCCCTGGTGGACGGCCTGCGTATCACTCCAACCCCTCCCAGCCCGCTGGATCACCTCCGTTGCGACGGCATGCACATTGTGCGTTCGTTCCCCGGGCCCAACGGCCCGCGGGAGCGATTGGTGGCCGAGGCGGGGCACGTGCGCCTTACTTCCTGGTGCCTTTAGTCGAGCCTCCCCCGCTCGCGGCACTGGAGGTGGAGCTTGTTCATGAGCCTGTCGACGCGGGGGAGGGGGCCGGCGGGGATTCGGACGACGAAGGTGCTAGACGTGAGGATCCGGGCGCATCTCAGGTACGTTTTAATTTATTAACGTTTTATCGTTTATTTTAATTCGACTTCGTATTAAACATATTTATGTGGTTTTGTTGTTAGGGGCCGACGCAGCACTTTCCACGCACATATCGCGCGGTGCGTCTGGGTCCCGCCATCGACGCTAGGTTGGAGGCCCTAGAGTTAGAGATGCGGCGGATGTCGCGCCAGATTGACTGGCGGATGAGCCAGATGTCGCGCCAGATCGACTGGCTTGTTGCCAGTCGGGTAGCGGAGCTGTCTGGACAGCAGTACACCATGCCACCGCCACCGCCACCACCCTCCAGTTTTGACCACGAGGCGAGCACGTCTGGCGTGAGACGCGGACGGGGCGACGACGTGGATGCCCCGGACGGTTCGGGGCCGAGGCGCAGGGGAGAGGACGACGCCGACGTTGGCGACGTGTTCGGGGGGCTCGTGGGCCACGACGACGACGTGGGCATGGACATGGGGGACCTCACGTAGATTTTATGTTCTAGTTATCGTATTTTCTTTTATTTGTACAGATTTAACAATGATTTTTGGTATATATACGTATTAACTGTTTTTCACCGAAAGGATATTAAATAATAAATAAATAAATAAATAATATATACTGATAATAATAATAACAATAACAAAATAACAAAGAAAAAAAAACATAATAAGACAAAATTGGTTGGATTTTCTAGAAACACCGGCATATACGCCACGAATAGGTCTATACGCGTCGTATAGGCCGGTGTTTTAACAATTGGGCGATGTCCCTAGAAAATCCGTACTGCATACTGGTTACTACCTCACTGTTTTCTTTTAATACTATTAACGATATACATCTTTTATTATTTTAGTTTTAATTATATATTTTTTATTACTTGTATACTTTAACTTAGAAGAAATATACGAGTACACAATTATATCATTTTGTCAACATTATGATATACTTTTTTTTATTGAAAATGAAGTTTTATTCAAAATAATGTATTTTTTGTTACTGCAAACCAAGAATTCACAATTTTATTGAATATCGGTATCGTACCAATGGCTACTAGACAACGTTTTTTGCTGAATACCGGTACTCTACCAATACCTACCAGACAACGCTGATACCATCATTCATTTTTATTGTTTTTGGTTTCCATGCGATTCAATTTCGGTATTAATGGACTTCCGGCATCGAACATGCGTGATACAGCCAATATTAGCACAATATTTGGTATCTGGTTTTACTAAATTCTGGTTAGTGTATTCCGGTATGGTAACATTGTCGGAGTTTTATTCAAAGTAACTAAAGATGATATAACTAAAAATATTATTTAACACATCTTAAATAAATTTATATCCATTTCTTACATATAACTTTTGCATTATACATTAATGAAAAGTACTAATTCATCTATTTCATAGCTTTTTTTTATGTATGTTTTCAACTATATCGAATTATTATTATGTTACAACCGGATTTTGTTTAATTGGTAAAAAAATAAAATATTTTGTTGGGTTGAAAGTACACGTGTGAGTGCAATTTATGTGGTGGGTTGAAACCAGAGGACTAAGCAGGAACCAGTGGCCGCCTATTATCAGATCCAACGGTGAGCATTAGCGGTCACATTTATTTATTACTAACAAATTCTGGCAAGACGGCACTGACGGCGACTCCTCTATCTATCATTAGTTTCTCTGTCTCCTTTCTTTATTTTTATAATAAGTGTCTTCAACTTTTTTTAAAAACGGTGACTTTTTTTTACGTGTAAGTCACCGTACTATTTAAATTTGGAGTGCTTTGTTGCTTCGTTATGACCAGACAATGTTATTTTGACTGGGCATACGCTGACTTCAGAGTTTGGCTTGATCATTTCTTCGAAACCCATATCGTCGGCTTCCACTTGACAGTCTTGTGCTACCACAAAATCATAACTCTCTTACATAATTATTTTTTTAATTTTTTTAATTTTTAAGTTATGATAATAATTTAATCTGTTACACTTTTCTTTAAAAAATAAAAGAGTTAATGGAAAATGGTTATATTTTCTTTATTTTCTTTCTTTCTTTATTTTTTTTATATACAAGTTTGATTCATTTAGGACGCGTTCGTTTCACGTACTTTTTTTAAAGGATTTGGAATTAGAATTGGAATTGAAATTGGAATGGAATGAAATGTTTGAGAATCCCTATCATGTGTTTGGTTGATTAATATGTATTGGAATTGAAATCTTCTTCATTCTCGGGTTTTTTTTAATAAAAACCCCTCCAAAAAAAATTCAAAAAAATTAATAAAAAAATCATAACTCAAAATATAAATCAAAAACGAAAAATGTAAAAAAACTAAAACGTATCCGCCTTTGCCCTCGTTCTTTAAAAAAAATAAATAAATACAACCCGACCCGAAACCCGTTTTGACCCGTCTCGACCTGGACCCGTTCTGACCCGAACCTTTTGACCCTAACCCGTTCTGACCGAACCAAAACAACCCTTTTTTTAGTTGACCCATTCCGACCCTAACCCGTTTCGACCGAACCAAACCTGATTAGGGTTAATAAAACAATCCTTTATTTTCCATAACAATCCTTATAAAATAGGTGGGATTTTAAAATCCCATGAAATGTGGGATTTGATGAGATTTAGTTTCCATTCCCATTTTTTCATTTAATGAAACGAACATATCAATTCATGAGATTTAAAATCTCATTCCTTAAAATTCCTAAAATTCCTTCCAAATCCTTGAAACGAACAGGACCTTAGGTCATTTTACTAAACAGAGCAAGCAAGTGAGTTTGAATCATCAAGCTATTCTAGGTAAAAATGGTTCTAATGTCATATAACTAGACGAGTCATTCATATCAACTTAACGGGTTTGTGGGTTAACCTACTTATATTTGTAGAATTGTAACAATAGTTTTATGTTAAACACTTGAAAATTAAAAAAAAAAAAAAAACGAGCCCGAAGCTTTGTAATCTATACGCGCAACCGCTTTACAAATATTTGTATGTTCTAGATCAAATGTGTAATTCTAAAATCTAAAGTAGTAATAAAGGATACAAAAGATTTATGCTTAGATGCGTCGAGTCTTTATTAGCACAAAGATTATTGGTTTTAGACTATATGTAGTGGATAACGCTCTAATGAGGGCGTTGTGCGTCATGACGCCACGTCACTATAGAGGCATTATATACAAAATGTGTGTAGTGGATAAATCCTTTCCAATTATTACCCCTGTGACATCCTACATCGGTTGGGGAGGAGAACTAAGCCTTCTTTATAAGGAGGTGGATACCTTCCCCATCATAACGCGTTTTGGGCGCTTAATGGTAGTGGATGAGAGGAGAACTCCACAGTTAAGCGTGCTCCGGTGGAAGTAGTATCAGGATGCGTGACCTCCTAGGAAGTCTCCACCTAGGCAACCAAAAGCAAATCCATGAGACGATGGTGGTACGTCCCGGCCAAAGCGGACAATATTATGGTGCGTCGGTAGCTGGGCTGTTACAGATGGTATCAGAGCCAGGGCCGGACCTGTGGTGCCAGGTCCCGCGAGGACGCTGGACTGACATCCCACATCGGTTGGGGAGGAGAACTAAGTCTTCTTTATAAGGAGGTGGATACCTTTCCCATCATAACGCGTTTTGGGCGCTTAATGGTAGTGGGTGAGAGGAGAACTCCACAGTTAAGCGTGCTCCGGTGGAAGTAGGATCAGGATGGGTGACCACCTGGGAAGTCTCCACCTAGGCAACCAAAAGCAAATCCGTGAGGCGATGGTGGTATGTCCCGGCCAAAGCGGACAATATTATGGTGCGCCGGTAGCTGGGCTGTTACAAATCCTATCCGTATCATATTTAATCATTCAGTAATTATATTAGTTGATATTCTCAATTGAATACCAATGTTTTCAGTATAATCTTATCTCTGATCAAAGCCTAGGTATACTTAAATACCTGATTCGCTAAGACTGATGGCTCTGATACCAACCTGTCTCACCCCGACTCAGGGCCTGGGTGCGACACCCGTTAGTATCTGTTTTGAAAATATATCAGAGTTGCGGGTTATTAGCGAAAGTTTTTTATAATATTCATTTATAAAATGTCGGGTCAGTATACCCATTTGAATATTAGCGGAAACCTTTGAAAAATATTATTATATTAAAATTGAGGATTTGAATACCCTTCGATATTTCAAATATCTGTCATTTAAAAATGTGATTCTTTACAATATTTAAATAAAATATCTAAGCCATTAGATCACCTTTAATGACTATGTCTCCAATCTTCTATCAGTCTTGCCTGTCAGTTCTATATTCTTACAGTTCCCTGAAATGTGGGAGAAAAATACGTCAGCACACAGCCGGTGAATGACGTTGACTCAATAATACCAGTGTGTAAACAATAACAATACCTTTGTGACAATACTTATTAGGCACCCAACTCAATTGGGTTACAATTACCCTAAGTACATGTACAATTAATCATATACACAATATCATTTCTCTAATCAGTCCCGTATACTACCAGAGGCGTGTTTGATGATATGCATGGCCTCGGGGAACTCCAAGTCACCATGTATGTATGAATCCAGACACATGTATACTCTTAATTTGAGTATGCCCATTTATCATTATTGTAACACAAAGTTTTAAGGATTCGTAAATCCTATGTAACCAGTTCAGACTCTAAAAGAGTTGTAAAAGTTTGGGTGTGAACCTTTTATGATTGTAAATTAGTTTTTGACATTGATCAGTTTCGGTTACTGACCCCTATCTGTAAATCAGTTTCTGTTACTGATTGATTGATTGATTGTTATCTCAGACCTATAGTATGAGAATAACACTTGTATAAATATCTAGATCTACGATCTAGCTTCAGATCTCGTAGTCTGTTTTGTATAGCTGTAACCTTGACAATTCGTTTGTTTGTACAAAACATGTGGACCTTTAGTCCCTTTGTTTATTTATTAATTATATATCAGGTTTCTTCTTCAGGAATAAACATTTATATCAGGTTTCTTTTTCAAGAAGAAACATTACTTGACCTGTGTGAATGAATAGTATATTTCTTAATCATTAAGAAATACTATTTAACTATAACCCTTGCTTATGAAAAGTTATATTATGCTTATCAGTAATCAAGGTTCGGGCTATACCTCCGACTATAGTCTAAGCTATTATAATAATAAAATAATAACTTAATCAGAACCTCTACCTCGTACGGGTATTTGGAGTTAAATGCTTATGATTGATCGAGCGGCACTTCTACTCTATATCGCGTAACAGAGCTTACACCGTCAGAGCTTCGGAGCTTGGCACGCTTCACGAGGTCGGTACGCCTTTCGAGGTCGGCACGCAAAACGATGCAAAACGTGTGAAAAGTGAAGTGGTTGGTGTGAGTTGGAATGTGCCAAACACCCCTCTATTTATAGCTAAAATTCTGCATCTTCGCGTATCGCGAATATGCAAGATCTGCAACTTCGCGTATCGCGAAGATGCAAGTTTCAGATTTTCATTTCCAGTCCTTGTACTATCCAAAAATACTAAAGCGGCCCCTTATCAAAAAAATGCAAGTGCGTCATCAAAACGCCAGATTACGCCCATCGCCCGAGTCCGTGTCCGTGCGCGTGCGTGTCGGGTGCTTCGCACCCTCCGCTAGGACTATGGAGAGTGATTAGCCACATTAAAAATTTCTATGGAAACTTGCTTCCTTATAAAGAGTTTCCATTCCTTTTCTCGTTTCCATGTGGGATGAAAATTCTATTCCTTATTTATACACACCCATAGGAATGCTTCTCTTTTTCTTCCATCTTTCCATGTGGGATGGAATTTTCTTCTTGTTTCCTTAACATGAAATGTTTATTTTTCTCATCTCATTTTCTCATGACTTTTCTTGAGAATATTTTTAGTCCTTCAACTTTCAAAGTTGACAACTTTAGTCCAAAATAAATATGGGTTTTTCCTAGATGTTACAACCCCATTATTATTTTATTATAATATTTTTATTAAAAATAAAACATAAAAACACCTCCTCCAATTTTCTCAACCCTCTCACCCCATCAATTAAAAGCCTTCACCACCAACGTTGTGTGGGAACCCCCCTCCCTCTCTTTCCAAACCCTCCAAGAAGCCCATGTGTGGGGTGGGGAATGCGTCTCACTACGGGTGTTCTTATGTGACCTGATTTCCAGGTCCTTGGCCTAACAACTTTTTAACAACCTCTGGAAACAAATTTGCAACAACCTTGCTTACAAAATGGACGAAATTTTTGTTGGTAGCTTTAGCGTCATCACAACATTTATTAACATTTATTATAATTGGGATTTCTTCAAGAACAAACAGAAATAAGAATGTTAATTGGAATAATTTATAAGGTGTGAAATATTCACTCATTAATGAAGAGCCACCACACTGTCACCACTTGAACGCCACCGCCGCAGCGGCTCCTCAAAACATATAACTCAGCGAGGGTTATAAAATGTAAACATTAAACGACCACAGGGTTGGCAAATGCAAGAATATAGCGGTCTTTCACATAAAAACTAATTATGGGTACACGGTAGAGCCCTTATTGCAAAAAAGCTAACCACGGGGTGATATCTACAAAATGACCATCACATGATTGATCAAGTCTCGATCGATAAAAAAAACATGAACTATACGACCAACTCTCGTTTATATTAATCAGAACAGAAAATATAACTCAAAAAACTGATTACAATCTGTCAAACTTTAACTCAGTTTGACTTATGATGAACCCTAACTTAGTTGCATCTAGATGAACCCTAACTCGATTGCATCTCACACGTTAATGTCAAATCATTACGCGGTTTATATAGACCAGTACAACTTATTAGCAAAGACATTACCAATTATAATTACAAAACAATTAGGAAATATAACCAACTATGACTGATTTGTCAATATCGGTCTCTCAAGTTCACCGACCTATGACTTGAAGTCCGAAATTACTTCCAACAATTGATTCCTGCAAAACGATATTGACCACAGGGGTAATTTCTACACTTAAATACTTTTAAAAAGCTAACACTGCATTCTTGAGTTTTTTATTTAAGGGTTTGGATAAGAATTAAGAAAATTTTTTCATTTTTCATTCATTTTTTTTTAAGAAAAGAAAGAGAATAGAAAGAAAAATTATGGCTTTTTTACTCCGAAACTTTCCATCCAAATATGGCATGATTGTGAAGGAAAAGTTGATAGTCATATACAATATTACTAATTTACCCTATCTTTTGCTTCTCATCTAACTCAAGAATGAGGACATAATTTGAGAGTTATAATTTTTTTCCTCTCTTTTTCTTTCTATCTGACTCAAGAATGTTATTAATTTTTTTTTCATTTTCTTTTATTTTAACTCAAGAATATTTTTAAGTACATAATTTTTTTTTACTTTCTTTCCCTATTCAGTTTTATTATTTATTTTTATCGTATTTTAAACCCGAAATGCAGTGTAAAGTAAACGATGTTGAATAGGATGTGGTGGGGTTAGATACTATGAGGTGTTTGAGGAACTCCATGTCGGGATTCCTCAAGTAGTCACGTGTAACTCCACCGACCCAATCTTTGTAACTCAATTCTCTTTCACGCGTTTTCACAATTTCACACTTTTTTCCCGACATTTTCTTTGGTAACGCAATATCTTAATTTATTCAAAGGCAACACCGAGAAAATGTTTATTATAATCTGATGGCATTAAATTTAAGGAAGATAAATAAGACAGCAATCACTTAGTTTATATATTTTTTTGGAACTGAATTGAATATGGTTGGTTTGGTTAGTGTGGTCGGAGTGTGGCATCGGAGCTATTCAAAATTTAGAAAGTATAATAGGCTAAATATAAAAAAGTCGTCGTTTTAAAAAAAAAGTTAGCTGTTAATCATTCAGCCCAATATTTTTTTTCTCTTTTTTTTCTTTTTTAAGGATTGAATAAGCAGCCCGAACCAGTTGAAAGATAAATATTATTATTATTATTATTATTATTATTATTATTATTATTATTATTATGTTGTTGTTGTTGTTGTTGTTGTTGTAAGATTATAACTTGAAAAAAAAAACATATAACTTTAGGTTAAGGGAGGGATATGCGATCCTTTCAAGTACCTTAACTTTCACCAATTGTGTTGTACGCTTTCATATCATTTACACTCTAAACTACCCTAAAAGCTGTTGATCACAGACAATACTTCTTTTAAATAGCCCAAAACCTTTTTTTTTAAATAAAGTAAATAAGGTGATTGCTTATTGAGTATGTGAGATTGAGGGCCCACAAACAACTAGAATGTCCAACTTCAATAGTTATATTCATCAGGTCACCTGATTTCCAAGTTAAATAGGCGGCGGTATTCTTTTTCCGACAGTATACCCGATCTAGGTTACCCCACGTGCGCCCCCCCCCCCCCCAAAGTGGACTTATTTGTGTCAACACGCAAAAAAACTTCTGTCATGTTCATGCTTATGTGTTTGACACGATTTTTAGACCATACTATTCTATTCTCATGTCAGTATCGACTCACAATGAACAGGAACCGTTTAATGCCTAACTTGGGATCTATGATACAAAGTACAAATCTAATGTAACTTATCTACCATTATAATTGTGAAACATATGTGTAGTATATACTGATGACTGTTATAGCTTAACCATCTTTGTATCTTTCTCCTATCTACACTTGGTTAAACTATAGTATATTCCTTCAAATATTTATTTTAGTTATTATTAAATTATTTATTATCTTGAGACAGGTCAGACCAGTAAACCACTAACGATATTTTTTACAAGGGTATAAGTTCCATGTAATAATATCTTATCAATTAGTTTTTTTTTCTGCTAGTTTTTCATTAGTTTTTTATGAAATTTGTCGTTCAAAAAAATATATAGATATACAATTTAGATAAGGAATCATGTTCATTGTTGTTTCTAACCAACCTACAATCCTAAAATAAGAGTTGCATGCCTTTAATCTATGATTGTCTGGTTCGATTTAGAACGTTTGCACAACCACTCAACATACAAAATCAAATAAACAATTAAAAAGAGTTGTAGTGTAGTACTGTTTTGTTTTGAAACGGATTATATAAGTGGCCCAATACAGGGCCCAACTAAAACAGGTGGACTCTTCACTTAGCTTAGATCCACTAAGGCCCTATCATTTTAACGACAACGGCGCCAATACCGGTTACTGGCCTCTAGCAGAGGTGCACAAATCAGGTTTTTCAGAAACTCGGGTTTAGGTATGGAATCGGGTCCGGGTATGACCGGGTATTGGAAAATCGGGTATTAGTAATATCCGGGTCGGGTTCGAGTCGGGTTCGGGTCGGGTATAGAACTAGTTATTCTAAAACCGAATACCCTATTTCCGGTTATTAAAAAACCCTATTTTTGGGTTTTTTCCGGGTTTTTCTCGGGTATAGATTGGAATTTTTTAAGGGGTTACAATTTTTAGGGGTACATTCGGGTAATTTCGATTATAGATCGGGTATTTGATAAACCCTCTTTCGGGTATTTTGGAAAAACCTAGTTCTGGGTATGGAACTGGTTCCGGTTTTCGGGTATTACCGGGTATATATTGGGTCTGGTTTCGGGTACGGGTTTTGGTACTGAAATGCATACCCTATCCGTACCCTATGGGTAGGGTCGGATACGGGTTCGGGTATAAGAAAACCGGTTCCGGGTATTTTTTTCGGTTCCGGTTCCGAATTCGGGTTTTTTTTGCACCTCTAGCCTCTAGTAGATGCTCCACAAATATCATGGGAAGGAGAAGGCAACGTTATCTCATTAATCAAAATTGTCATAACCGATAGGTTAAGGTTTTCCATTAACCGACATTTCGGTTATAGTTATGGTTATGTTTTGGTTTTAAGCTAAAACCGACTCATACACACTCTTATGTGGGGCCCGTGAACTTAACTCTCATGGATCAACTTAACTTGGCCTGCCAAGATTAGGCTCACACGAATTGGCTCTAACACGTTTGACTTTGGTCTAATTATGATTTAGGAGTGCATCTCTGTGACTCTATATATAGAATAGATGAAATGGCATCTAACTGCTATAAGTTTGATGATTCATATTACATTAAACTTTTAATATCATATAATACATTATATTTGCTAAAATATTACTTTTTTTCGAAATTAATAATGACTTGAATATAATTCTTGAGTCTAGTTCGATAATTGTAAGATGGTCGGCTAGATATTATCTACCACTTCGGTTAATTTTTATTAATTTCGGTTAGGTTTTATCGATTTTGTTTTGGTTAAAAGTTCGATTGGTCACCTGTAAGGCTGTAAGCGGACCGAACCAAACCGGACGAGACCTTGTCCGTGTTCGTCCGTTAAGATTTTGTCGGACAAACAGACGGTTCATGAACACTCTACCAAACGTAGATTCACGTCCATGTCCGTTCATTAAAGAATTGAGTTTGTCCTTATCCGTTGGTATTGTAAAAGGACACTAATGTCCAACACTAATGGAAAAACAAACGCCGATGAACACTAATGAACGTTAATGGACAAACAAACATAAATACATCAAAATACTTAACATGAACACTAATGAACATTACACCACAAGATATCGCAAAATACTTAACACTTAAACATAGTAACCAAACACATAATCATATCAAAATAATGTTTTAAAGTTCAAAATCCACAAACTTCTAATGTTTTATGAGAAAAAAGCTTCGAACCCTTCATCCTTCAAGGAATTTCCACATACACAACACCATTAAACGAACGTTACCGAACACTATCGAACGAATGCGACCTTTGTTCGTGTTCATCCGTTAACCTTACCGAACAAAATATTTTTATCCGTGCCCGATTCGTTTATTAAACAAACAAACATAAACAAAATTCCAACCAAACTGACAACCGGATGTCCGGTTCACTTACAGTCCTAGTCACCCGTAAGATAGCCCGTTAAAACATAGGTAAAAGTTAGAACCAAAGTTATAGTTTAGTCAAATCTACAGGGACTGCAATCGTAAAATCTCAAATCAACAAATCCACTTCTTCTAAACACCAATTTTATACCCAATTCATCCATCAATTGATAGAAATTAGGGTTTCATGTCGATTATAATATACTAATTCGATTGATTCATCGCTTACATCGTGCTAATCTAAACCCAATTTCCCAAGTTACCCCCTTTTTGTATTGTTTGTTATATGTGTCTTGATTGCAGGTGAAATTAGTGGGCAATTAGAAGCTTAATAATATGGGTCGTACCGATTCATCATCTAGAAGAAAACCCTCGAAGAAGAAGAAGAGCATCAAGGTTTCATTAGTAGTTTGTCAATTGTCAATTTTATACCGGTTTTTTATATCTAGGGTTTTGAGTTTATTGCTTCATAATATTTGATGTTTTGTGATATTATATGGTGGGAGGTAGAGGTGGGCATATAAACCGGTTAACCGAACTGACCCGAGAACTGAGCTGAAACCGAACCGGTTTGAAAATGATTATGTAGAAACCGGTTTGGAACCGATTGAAACCGTAGGTTCAGAACCGGTTTGTAATTTTCTCCACCAAAACCGGGCAAAAAACCGAACGGAAACCGATCAAAACCTGAACCGTAACCGATAGTAGCATTGTAAGAAACTGGTTTCAACCCGAACCGAAACCGTTCATAAACCGGTTTTGACTTTTGTTGACCAAACCGAACCGGTTTTGAGTTTTAAACCGGTTTGTGCACCTCTAGTGGGAGGTGCTTCATGCTTTTGGTGTGCACAGTTCGGGTCGGGTTTGGGATAAAACTGGATAAAAAACAAAACTTGGTTGTTTTGATTTTGAAAACTGTTCGGTTTCGGTTTTTTTAATTTTGTCATTTGTGAATGAATTTGGGCTGAAAGAGAATTTGGCCCGAAATAATGAATTTTGGCCTAATTCGTTTTGTTATTGATAGCTAATGGATTATTATACATTTGGGTTAAAAATATTTGAGTTACATGTTTATTAAATTCATATAATAAGCTACTTAAAATAATTAACAAAAAGTGAGAATCTATAAATTCGGGTCGGTTTTTTCAGTTGTTATTAGGGCATGTTTGGGATTGAGTTTGAAAAATGCTTATTGGCTTATTGGTGTTTTCAAAAAGCCAGTAAGTTAAAATGTGTTTGGCAATCCCGAAAATCTTTTTTATTTTAGCTTTTTGAGAAGGTTAAAAAGCAGTTTTCTAAAAGCCCCAAATCCTGACTTTTCAAAATGGCTTTTTGAAAAAGCCAATAAGCATTTTTCAAACTCAATCCCAAACATGCTTTTAGTTGCAAAACCAGAACCACATCGACAGTTTGCTTTTTACGAAAACATGAAACCAAACCGTCGGTATTTGTTTCAGTTTGGTCTGTTCGGTGTTTTTTTTTCTCCCCCGGTTTCATGCACACTCCTACTTTTGCTGTTGTTCTATGTATACAATGTGAAATTTCTGCTAATTTGAAACACTTTGAACTCTTGTTCAATTTTTTCTTGATTACAATGTTTATAGGGTTACAAGAAAAAGAAAAGTAGAAGTAAATCGAAAAAGCTTCGTCATCGTGATGATGATTCGTTTTCTTCTTATTCGGACGATGAATCCACTAGTTCGTCATTGAATTCATCTTCTAGTTCAGAAAGTGAGTATAAAAGCAAGCGGGCTCGTTCACGTTCCCGCTCACGAAACGAAACAAAGGGTAGTAAGAAACGGAGTAGAAAACGATATTCAAGTGAGGATAGTTATAGCAGTGAAGATTCGCCTCCCGTGAAGAAAAGAAAACGATCTAAAAAAAGTAAAAAGATCAAGAAAAAGACAAAGAGTACAAGAAGAAATGATTATACGAGTGATTCGAGAAGCTGCTCCACTTGTAAAGATGAAGATAGCGGTAGCGATGAATTTGGTTCACATAAGAGGTCAAAGGGTATAATTGGAAATAGTGAGAATGAAGAAGAGTTTGAGAATGTGACAATGGAAAAGAATCCGGTGAGGTTAAAATCGGTTATTACTGTTGCAAACTTACATAACGAAGACGAGGATAAGACAAATGACGAGATTAAAGAAGAGACGGTGTATGAATACGATGATTATCCGTCTAGTAAGAGTAATGATAGTATTGAGTTACCGGAACGTGTTAAAGAAGTAAACTCAGGTTCTAACGTTAATAAGGAAAAAGAGAGTAATGTTACTGATAATATTGTACCGGAAGCGGAGGATTTGGAGTCAGTTTTGAGACGAAAGGCGTTGGAAAACTTGAGTAGATTCCGAGGTGGGATTAAAACAAAACCGAAACATTTAGTTGTTGATGATAAACCGAAGACCGATCAAAGTGATGTTGACCAGTTGACCACGGTCAACACGACACCTGTGTCACAGCCGGTAGCACATAGGAGTCGGTTTACATGGAAACGAGATCCTTCTGTTACCACCGGGAAAAATGGGTCTTCGACGAGCAGCGTAGTTAATAAGTTTGTGAACGAGACGGCTGCTGTAGTCCGAAACTCACCTGCTACTGTTGTCCAAAACTCACCTGCTGTTGCACAAAAGTCAACCGCTGCCGTTGCCCAAAAGTCACCTGCTGCCGTTGACCAAAAGTCAACTGCTGCAGTTGCCCAAAAGTCAACTGCTGTCGTTGACCAGAAGTCAACCGCTGCAGTTGACCGCAAATCAACTGCTTCTGTTGACCAAAAGTTACCTGTTGCGGTTGACCAAAAATCAACTGCTGCTGTTGAAGGTAGTTCAAAGGAGCAACAGCATGAAACTAATGACAACTCACAGTTTGAGAACAAGACAATGTCTGTTATGAGAGGTGGTGAAATGGTGCAGGTAAGTTATTATTAATTAATGTTAACATTAGGGCTGTAAACGAACGGAACCGGATGAGATCTTGTTCATGTTCGTCCTTTAAGCTTTTGTTGGACAAACGGATGGCTCACGAACACTCTACTGAATGAAAATTCGTGTTCGTTCATTAAGGAATTGAGCTTGTTAATAGTGGTTCGTTGCCGTTCATTAATATTGTAAATGGACACTAATGAACACTATCGGACACGAATAGATGTAAACGGAGGCTAACGGACACTAATGGACAGGCGACCATAAACATCCCTAACGGGTGACACTAATGGACAAACAAACATAAATGATTACATATTAATTTGAGAATAATAATCATAAATCCACATAAATTCAACCACAAATCCGGAATTATGCCTAAAAGAATCCAAAAAGTTACATAGTAATCAAGCGTAGCAGTTTACATAGTAAAAGTGCAAAACAAATAAATGAATAAAAATACTAGTAACATATTAATACATGAACCTAACCGGACGGACGTAAACGAACACTATTGAACGAACGTGGCCTCTGTGCGTGCTCGTTCGTTAAGCTTAGTGGACAAAATACTTTGTTCATGTTCGTTCATCTGTTATATGGAAGGGCATAAACGAACATCCCGCCTTAGGTAACATGGTATGCAAATATACATGTCAAAATGATAACAATTATTGCAATTTTGTTTTGATTTTTGCTGCCAGGTAAGCTACAAGGTTTACATCCCAAACCGCACTCCTGCTTTAGCCAGAAGGCGACTGAAGCGATGACTTGTAATACATACACAGTTGGCATTTTTGTTATCATGTTTCATAAAGGCGTCAAGGTTCATGTTTTGGACATCTTTTCGGGTAATATGACAGAACATGCATGTTTTATCCTGTGAACAAATAAACTTTGAATGACATTATATTGGATTGACTTACATTTACTTCCATTATCAGTTTACTAATGTTTACAATATTCGAAAACAAAAACAAAACAAAAAAAAACTTCTAATCAGTTAACACAGTTTTCTTCTTTGTGCCGCGTATGCACGCCCAATCATCGATTTGTGACACAGTAATCCCTTCCAAAAGATCCGAGTATCGATCAACTACCGTAGGTACCTAAAACATGTCACCAGTTAGACCAAGTTTATGTGAGAGGAAAAAAAACGCGTCTGAAACATTTTGTCCAAAATTATATTAACGTATCGGTAGTTGAAACTTACCTGTTCCAAGATAATACCAGAGAGACCGACTACACCGCCTGGTTTAGCATAAGAAACAATATGATCAGCCAAATCGAGCAACGGGTTCAAAAGTATATTTGCGACAACCACGTCATACTTCTCTTTCTCATTAAAAATTTTCACAGCATGCTCTGTTGTTACACTATCATCATCATCCTTCATAGCCCATTGCCATTCATCGGTTGACGTAAAACTAATGTTACCAGGAACAACTTGCAGTTCCAGTTTGTCGAGTCCTATGTCGTTCAAAGCAGCGTTATGTCGTGAAGCTGTTATCGCTTGAGGATCTATGTCGAATCCAACGGCTGAGGCTGCACCAAACTGTACCTCGTCGTCACGATAAGATTGCAAACCGGTTGTTAAAAAATAATAAAAATAATAATAAGTTATATATAATATTTACCTTTAGTGCTGCAATTGCAAGAATCCCTGAACCTGTGCCATAATCCAAAACTGTTTCGCCACCTTTGATTAATTCTTGCAATAATAGTAGGCATAATTTGGTTGTCGGGTGGTCCCCGGTTCCAAAAGCGAGCCCCGGGTTTAGACTTATAATTGTCGCTTCAACGTCCTGTTGAAATTTTATCTAAAATTTAAAAGATGTTTTTGACCAAAAAATATAGTTATTAAAGCACATGAAGTCATACAGGCGGAGTTAACCACTCAGGCACAATCCAAAGTCCTTGTGTCACTTCAATAGGATGGAAAGATTCCTGCAACATAAGTTTATACCATATTAAAACTAATTTTGACTAGGTGTGCAAACCAGCCGAACCGCTCGCGAGCTACTTGAGATCAGATTAATAAAAACCTCTGCAAGGTAATTATTCACTGTTTATATCAAATTCTGATTATTTAAGCCTTTAAAAGTAGGAGTGTGCAAAGTCGGTTCAGTTCGATTATGAGGTCTTAACCATAACTGAACTGCAGTTATAGAAGATTGCTTAACCATAACCATAGCCAAATGGTCGGTTAACCATAGGCCCGTTAACTGTCGGTTATGGGTCCGTTTCGGTGAAGTTCGATTAATTCTCCAATGTATTTTTTTTGTTGTTATTTTTACGTTTGTTCCGGTTGAAAATGGTTTGTTATCGTGTTCAAAGCTCATTCATGAATTTCGAAGCTGAAATATACCGGTTCCAAGCTTGGTTATTGAAGAAACACTAAGTGACCCCGGCAGATTACGGATAATCTTAGGGTCAAGTAGATGTTTCCCACGAGGGTTAGGTCCGGCAAAGATGGTTATTCTTCTGATGACCTGCAAAACAGACACCGTGAGCTCGTCACTGAGAAGGGGGGGGTACCTCCTTGTGACCACCCTCCGGCGTGAGAATCAGACTAGATTGCTCTGAATATAAATGTATATTAAGAGAAATAGCTAGAGCAGATAAGATATGTGATGGTATAAGATAGTATATGATACCGTTCCAAGGTGTTGGAGTATTTATAGCCGAAGGTAGGTTTCCAAGCAGGTACAGCCAGCTGTATAATATTCCTTTTCTACCAACTGTGGGCTACGCACGTGCCATGCTGGTGGTTGGTGGGTAGGCAGCGGCTGATAGTGACATGGCCGGCTGTGTACTATTCCTTTTCCACCAACTGCAGGCTATGTACGTGCCACGACAAGGGTTGGTGAGTAGGCAGCGGCTGATAGTGACATTTTGTACTAGAGCGTGCTCCTCGTCGTACTGTTGTCAGTGAGCTGTCACCCTGTGATTGGTTCATGGGCTGCTTTGGTCAGATCTTGTCTATTTTGTCCATACCTTGGCAGGTATAGTACAAAAGATCCTCCAAAAGCGTACGGACTGGCTCATTTGGGCGGGAGTATTCCCGCCTTGCTCATTCCTTCTTCAGGTGACATTACTGAATTATTGAGAGTTAGTGCCTTGTGCGTGTAGCCTTGCTATTAGTGCGGGTAGCCTTCCCTGATGGCTTGTATCCGCAGCTGCGGGAACAGGCGGGGTACTTCACCATTGGGAGGCTTTTCCTGCGGGAACAGCTGGCGTACTGCGCGTAAGGTCTTCATCTCTCTGAGCATGGTGGGTCCTGCGGAACCAGTTGGTCTTTGCGCAGACGTCCCTCTTCAAGGTGAGTCTTGCGGGTCCAACTGGGCCCTGCTGGGACCTACCTCTTCAAGTCCCCCCAGTCCAATGTTCTTCTCATGAATTGTTAATAAGTGAGGTGAACTTTTGGACTTAAGCAAAGGGTTTTGAAAAGGGTTTTTAGTTTTAAGGTTTTCCGTGGGGATTCTTCCCGCGGTTTTCCTAATGTCACGTGCAGAAATTCCCGACTTTTCTGCTTGATCTTTGGGTATGATGCGGGTAGGTGTGTAACCTCCTCGCAAGTTAGGAGCGTTGAGTTTCACTTGTTTAGATTCTCCACGAGGTTTTGGTAGTTTTAGACATAGTGATCAATTATGTTAAACAACCAATTCCATCTTGGAGCTTCAAACAATCAACGTTCCCGCTATGCGGGGATGTTATTTCCCTTTCCACAAGCATGGCCCAGAAGATCCTTCTTGGTTTTAATTCCCTGCAAGTGCTAAGTATGTGAAGGGTTTCGCCTTGACACTGTACCCGCACTCGTCTTATAGTTACTTGACTTCCAAGGTATTCTTGGCTTCAATTCCCTGCAGGTGCTAAGTATGTGAAGGGTTTCGCCTTGACACTGTACCCGCACTTGTCTTACGGTTTCTTGGTTACCAAGGTATTCTTGGCTTCAATTCCCTGCAGGTGCTAAGTATGTGAAGGGTTTCGCCTTGACACTGTACCCGCACTTGTCTTACGGTTTCTTGGTTACCAATGTAAGGGGGTATATTCCCTCTTATTTTTGAATCCTTGTTTCACGCATATTTTAGTTTAACTTAGCAATTTCTTGAGTAGTTTGGATAAGTTAACCTTTCAACGTAGCAGATGATAGGTTAAAGTTTTGCTCTCTTTCGTGATTGTGCGGGTAAGACCGTCACTTTCACTTGGCTAAACTTTACCTATATCTGACCTGCGTGAAGGTTTTCCTCATCTTTTCCTTAGAAATTTTCTAAGTGTTTTAAATAAGTTAACCTTTCGACGCGCGGTTGTCAATAGGTTGATGTTCAGTTTCCTCTATCATGATTGTGCGGGTAGGACCGTCACTTTCATTTAGTGGGATGACCAAACTTTACCTATAACTGACCTGCGTGAAGGTTTTCCTCATTTTTTCCTTAGAAATTTTTGCCGTTTCTTGTGTTTATGCGGGTTTTGCCGCCTTCCACACGCAACGACTTACTTCCCCACTTATTTATGCGGTGAATACCGGCATATCAGTGTTTTGAATAAGTTAACCTTTCGACGCGCGGTTGTCAATAGGTTAATGTTCAGTTTCCTCTATCATGGTTGTGCGGGTAGGACCGTCACTTTCATTTAGTGGGATGACCAAACTTCACCTATAACTGACCTGCGTGAAGGTTTTCCTCATCTTTTCCTTAAAAATTTTTGCCGTTTTGTGTTTATGCGGGTTTTGCCGCCTTCCACACGCAACGACTTACTTCCCCACTTATTTATGCGGTGAATACCGGCATATCAGTGTGGTCACATCATAAGTATAAATGTAAGACCATCAGCGTCAATGTGATAAGGAGAATCATTTCCATTAGAAGTGGCTCTAGGCCTTTTCTTTACAAGTTTGGAATTGATCTACATGCAGCCTGTGTAATTGAGCTCCCTTCCATGTTCTTGGGATGGGGGTGTCATCGAGCCTTTCGAGCCGATATGCACCTGGTTCGGAATCTCGTTTTTTACGCAGTATGTAGTCTCCAACATTGAAGCTGCAGTTTCATCCGTGTTTTCCCCAACTGGGGTTCTCACGCATTAGCCTGCTTAGCGTCCATTACGCCACGAGGTGAGTGAGTTTCCCATTTCTGACGAATGCTTCGACGACGTCCTTCAAGGATACGCATTCCTCCGTGGTATGGCCTTTTGTCCTGTTGAAGTCACAGGATTTGCTCTGATCAGCGTTGTGACGCTGTCGGATTATTGGAGCCTTTGGCCATGGGAGCCTCTCGGTGGCAAATATTTCGGTGACGCTTTTGGTGAGTGGCGTCCATCTGGAGTTCCGGTTCGACGACTGCATGTTATCCCTTCCGCCTAACCGAGGGTGCGAGCCGGATGAGGTGTCAAAGTTTACCCTTGACTGCCAAATACCAAGCTTCCTCGTTTTGTTTTGTCTGGCAGTAAGGACGTTGTTTTCTCTTGTTTTTTGAGTGTAGAGGTTTGTGCTCTGGGGAAGATCTCTACCCAGTTGTTTTTCCGTTTCCGCGAAGAGTTTAGCTGCTGTCATGATGGCATCCCATGTGGATGGCATGCCGTCTTTACCCGTCAACGTGCGGATAAGCTCTGGGTATTCGGCGCCCTGGATGAAAGCGGCTGCGAACAAGATCTTCGCTTATGGTGCCCAGACTCAGCTTTTTCGAGTTGAAGCGAGTGATGAATTCTAGTAAAGATTCATCCTCTTCTCTAACGCAGTTGAGGATCGTCCACTGCTCTTCAGTATATTTCCTCTGTTGGCTGAAGTGCTGGCTGAACTTGTGTTGGAAGTCCGCCCAATCATAGATGTGGTGGACCGGTAAACGATCAAACCACGCCCTGGCCGCTCCAACCAGCGTCATCTGGAACATATAACACCACGTGGGTTCCGTTCAAATGCTGACGGTTGCCCCCGCTATGAATCTGTTCAAGTGATCATCTGGGTCGGATATACCATCATAAGTGCCGATGTTGGACATCTGTTTGGCACTCTTCGGGGCGATTGCTTCCGCAATGTCCCTTGCAAACTTGGACGTTCCCGCATTTGCAACAGTTGGTCTAAAGGTTTTAGAGAAGTCACGTGGGTTTCTCCCCGCGTTCCTTGGTTTGAAAGTTTCTCCAAAATTCCTTTTCGGTTGGAAGTCTGTTTCCTTGCGCTTCCCTTTCGCCCTATGACGAGGGTTTGCGTCACTGTCGGACTCCTCCCAATCATCGTCCAAGTACTCGCACTCATTGCTCATGTTGAGCTGTTGTCGAGTGTTCCCGAACTCGTCATTAGCCTGTTGGAGTGAACGTAAACGTTCATCCAACTCAGCTTGGAATTCTTTCTGACGTGCTTCTGCCCACGCTTTAACTTGATCAAGTGTTTGGCGGGGGAGCCTCGTTTGTTGTTTCTCCAACTGGGTATCAATGAATCCCAGGGGAGGATTGTTTACTGCACTTGCCCCGGCTTGGGTAACCGGGGTAGTGTTCGTAAAATTTGTGTACTCGCCGGTGTTCCCAGTGGCTGGGGTTTTGGTTACCGGGGTTTCTTGGTCACTCGCTGGCCTTGGCACTGGAGTAACCTTAACCATCTTTCCAGAGGTTTTGAAAAAACTGAAAAAGAATTAGTTCTAGCTTTTTCCCACGGATGGCGCCAATGAAGAAACACTAAGTGACCCCGGCAGATTACGGATAATCTTAGGGTCAAGTAGATGTTTCCCACGAGGGTTAGGTCCGGCAAAGATGGTTATTCTTCTGATGACCTGCAAAACAGACACCGTGAGCTCGTCACTGAGAGGGGGGGGTGCCTCCTTGTGACCACCCTCCAGCGTGAGAATCAGACTAGATTGCTCTGAATATAAATGTATATTAAGAGAAATAGCTAGAGCAGATAAGATATGTGATGGTATAAGATAGTATATGATACCGTTCCAAGGTGTTGGAGTATTTATAGCCGAAGGTAGGTTTCCAAGCAGGTACAGCCAGCTGTATAATATTCCTTTTCTACCAACTGTGGGCTACGCACGTGCCATGCTGGTGGTTGGTGGGTAGGCAGCGGCTGATAGTGACATGGCCGGCTGTGTACTATTCCTTTTCCACCAACTGCAGGCTATGTACGTGCCACGACAAGGGTTGGTGAGTAGGCAGCGGCTGATAGTGACATTTTGTACTAGAGCGTGCTCCTCGTCGTACTGTTGTCAGTGAGCTGTCACCCTGTGATTGGTTCATGGGCTGCTTTGGTCAGATCTTGTCTATTTTGTCCATACCTTGGCAGGTATAGTACAAAAGATCCTCCAGAAGCGTACGGACTGGCTCATTTGGGCGGGAGTATTCCCGCCTTGCTCATTCCTTCTTCAGGTGACATTACTGAATTATTGAGAGTTAGTGCCTTGTGCGTGTAGCCTTGCTATTAGTGCGGGTAGCCTTCCCTGATGGCTTGTATCCGCAGCTGCGGGAACAGGCGGGGTACTTCACCATTGGGAGGCTTTTCCTGCGGGAACAGCTGGCGTACTGCGCGTAAGGTCTTCATCTCTCTGAGCATGGTGGGTCCTGCGGAACCAGTTGGTCTTTGCGCAGACGTCCCTCTTCAAGGTGAGTCTTGCGGGTCCAACTAGGCCCTGCTGGGACCTACCTCTTCAGTTATGAAGCTCGAAATATCCAAATATAGACAGTTGTAGAAGCTGCAAAAAGTGGTATTTATATAAAACTAAGGTATAAAATTAGGAAAAACACAAACATAAAATGCTCAGTTCGGTTTTGGTTAAAGTCGGTTAATAATTACATATTAACCATAACCATAACCGAATGGTCAGTTAATCATATTCACTTAACCATAACCGTTCTGTTTTCGGTTATGATTTGGGTTTGTTTACCTCATCGTTAGCGTCGCAGGCGTCCGGTTCGAACACACTTGTTGAAACCGCACCGGAACTTAACAGGGCTTCTTGAAACATATCCTGACAAAGCAAATTGAGTGTTACTTTCATGAAAACTTATTAATTAAAGAACCCAATTGTATAAAGATTGAAGCTTTTAAATCTTACGGCAACATCTTGAGGGGTTTGAATGTCAACAGATAAGTATGCACCAGTGGTCTGAGTTTCAGAAGCTGAAGATGTTGAAAGTGCTGCAGTAACTGAGGTTGGGTTTAAGAAACTTGTTGATGGGTAATATGTTATGGGACGAATTAGCTTGAAAATGTGATTGGGAGTGAGGTTTTGAGTGGTTCGAATGGATGAGAATGAAGTGCACACCAAGTGTTTGATGAAATGCCTGTGAAGAGAACCCAGCAGCACTGACATTGTTGGTTTGTGTTGAAAGGCCTTCTTGATAGTTGATAACTCGAATCCTTTTGACATCAAAAAGTTTTTTTTTTTTTAATTATTATTAATAACATAAAAAATTAGTTTTTTAAAAAGTAAACTGTAGTTTTAATCCAATAGTTTCAGATTTGTGATTTTCGTCTATGTGGTTTCATTTCACTTGCATTTAAACCCGAATTCCCTAATCCTGTTAAGTCTGGCCGTTAAACCTATCAGCGTGTCTTTCATGTGAGGTCGGTTTTGTCCTTTTTCTCCCCAAATAAACCTCAGTCCTAATTCGCAACTTGGGTGTATTTTGAGAAAAAAAAAGGACAAAACCGCCCCTCACGTGAAGGACACGCTGATGGGTTTAACGACTAGACTTAACGGAATTAGTGAAATCGGGGTTAATTGCAAGTGAAATGAAACCACAGGGAATAAAATCGCAAATTTGAAACTATTGGACTAAAACCACAGATTTGAACAAACCACAATGACGTAAACCGCAGTTCACTCTCTTTAGAACAACTAACAAAACTTTTATTTATATAAACAATCTAGCGAAGAGCTAGAAACACTCGAAACAAATACCAAGGACTAGGCATACCAACAAACAGGTATAAACACAGCAATTATTAACGTTCCGTCTGATCAAGGCATTCCTTTTTTTCCACAAGCTTCAGATAATTTAGCCTATTAAATCAATTAATTATTAAGTAACAAAAAAATTTAGGCTCAAATTCGCTATTTTGGATCAATGCTTTTTTTTGCCGACATATTTCAAGTTCATATGGAAAAGCCGAACCAAACCTAATCCAGCAACCGAAAATTTTCAAAACCGAACGATTTTTAAAAACCAGTACACATCAATTTCAATTTGATGTGCATTTCAGTAAACAGTATACCAATGATACAGAAAAAAAAAAAAAAAAAGCATTGATCCAAAATAGCGAATTTGAGAAACCAATGACATTGTTGGTTTGTATTGAAAAGGCCTGCTTGATAGTTGATAACTCGAATCCTAACTTATTGACGTGCGTATAGAAGTGAACCGTATAGTATAGACTCTCTGTGAGCTGTATAGGTTTGCTAACTCGTATAGCTCACTTGACTCGTCTGACCTGTACGAGTCTTATAGGATCTATACGACTCATATAGACAGCATGTGATTAGACAAGTGTCGCCAATCCCAGTACATGTGGATGATACATTGCATGAGCTTGTTGCTACCACTCGCCTTATAGATGCTAGGGTCGTACGGTTCCAGCACAGTCGGACATACTTGGTTCACCACCGCTAGAGGCACAGGAGCCCCCCGCCACAGTAGTCGTTATTTTATTATCGGGTGTTTAGATGCTGATGTATTTTGGACGTTATGTTTTGGTCCTTATGATTACATGTTTGGTTGCTTATTTGATTATCAAGTATGGATTATTATAACTTTTCTTATTTATGTTTTCTTTACAATCGCCATTAATTATAGTAAAAAATTGAAGATAAAATCTTTAAATACGTTAAATAATTCGTCACCCAACGACTTCTATTTCATTCGTCATGTATGTATAAGGCATTAACGACTATAATTTATTAAAGACTATATTTCAAAAGCTGAGTTAACAAGAGTCAAAACATCTACATAACAAACGAAATTATTTTTATAACAATTATATTTCAAAAGCTTTGATAACTCATACAGGTGCCAACCAAAATGTTCGCATGACCATATCTAAAAAACTGTTACACTGAAACGCTTAGGTTGTTCGTAGGTTGTTTGGTTACTATGGAGAAAATATTTACTTTTAAATTACGTATTTTTGTTTTATAACTAACTCGAATGTTATTTTTAATATTTTGTAATTTTAAAGTAATCTAAAGTAAAAAAACACCTATGCGAGTCAAACAGACTTTATACGAGTTGTATAGCCCTATACGGCTCGTATAGAGGTTATGCGGTATAAATGAATAAAACCTGACACTCCTGACGAAAAATGACTTGACTCTGCACCTATACGAGTCGTATAGGCTCTCCTGGTGTTTGAATAACATCCATGATGTGTGTATAACCCAAGCCTTTATTTATATAAAAAATCTAGCGACGAGCAACAAACACCCAAAACAAACACCAAGTATAAAGCATACCGACGAACCGGTATAAACATATCAATTATTAGCGTTCCACCTGATCAATGCATTCCTGTTCTTCCACAAGCTTCAAATAATTTGGCCTATTAAATCAATTAATTATTAAGTAACAAAAAAATTTAGGCTCAAATTCGTTATTAAATGCTTTTTTTGCCAATATATTTCAAGTTCAAATGAAAACCCGAACCAAACCTAATCCAATAACCGAAAATTTTCAAAACCGAACGATTGTTAAAAACCAGTACACATCAATTTCAATTTGATGTGGATTTCAGTAAACAGTATACCAATGATACAGAAAAAACAAAAAAAAAATCAAAATAGCAATGCCTTAATGTAATCCTTTGGTCACATATGTATGATTAAATTGAGCTGTATATACAATTATACATCATACAACTCTACCATACAAAGTAAAATAAACGAGAATGTTAAAAAGACCAACTTTTTAAACATATAAATTAAGGCTATATTACATCTACCATCAAATAAACCATAGTCTAACATAACAACAAAACACTATAATAAACTTAAATCCAAAAGACTAAAACACTTGTATAATCAAACTAATTTACACTTGACACCTTAGTTAAAACTACCATTCATTTCAACATGAACCATCCACAACCTGATCGAGCCATAACACGACCTGGTCAATCGACGGTCTTCGTCTCGGATCTTGATCCAAACACCTGCAAGCCACACCCAAAACCTCCAACATTTCATTCTCACAACTTTTATCATATATCAACAAATCAAATATTTCACCGTATAGCGCTTCACCTTTCATCTCAAACACCCATGTAACCAGGTTCCTGCAGTTCTTCCCTTTACCAACTTCAACGGGCCGACGGCCCGTTACAAGTTCCAGAAGCACGACACCAAAACTGTACACGTCGCCTTTATAAGTCGCAGTCAACGTTTGACCATATTCAGGCGGAATGTACCCCAAAGTACCCACCAAATCGGTTGTAACATGTGTGTCGTATGGGCATAATAATCTCGAAAGCCCAAAATCAGCTAAATGGGCCTTGAATTTTTCGTCGAGTAAAATGTTGCTTGTTTTGATGTCACGGTGGATTATTTTGGGCTCGTTGTGTAAGTATGCGAGCCCGTGTGCAGCTCCTTTTGCTATCTTTAACCTAACGGGCCAATCTAACGGTGGCTCGTCATCGACCCGTTCATGTAACCAGTAATCCAAACTACCGTTTTCCATATACGAGTATATTAATAACTGATCTGGCCCGTATTTGCAGTACCCTTTTAGGGATACAAGATTCTTGTGTTGGGCCCGTGACAGGGCTTCAACTTCTGCATGAAACTCACGTTCCATTTGACCGCAATCGCCTGAAAGACGTTTGATTGCTGCTTTTGACCCGTTTGGGAAAATGGCTTTGTAAACGAGCCCGAACCCGCCACACCCGATAATATTAGCTTGACTGAAGTTATTTGTGGCTTCGACTATGTTCGTAACCGTGAGGTCTTTACAACCGGAAGCCGGGAAGAAAATGGGCTTTGGCCCGTTAAGCATACCCAATAGCCCGTTTGTGATGGGGTAGTTCTCGTCTTCTATTTTCTGAAGCGAATCTCGGTTGTCCTTTCGCGACATTTTTAGAAGAATGATTCCTAGCAAGATTAAGATTCCGGCTCCGATCCCGAGTGTGATTCCGAAGATTCCGTTTCTACCTAATTTTCGATGGGAACTGGAACGAAGAGACGGGTACGTTTCTGGCGCGCACGAAGGAAGAGGTTCCCCGCAAAGCCCGGGATTCCCTTCGAAGCTCGAGGGTAGGAATCCAGAGAATTGGGTTCCAACAGGAATCGCACCTTCCAAGTGATTATTAGCAACCGAAAACTTTGAAAGAAACGTGAGCTTGTTTAACGAACTCGGAATCGACCCGTGAAGATCGTTTGATGACAAGTCCAAAACTTCAAGATTTCCCATTTCAGATATTGTGGTCGGGATCGTTCCGGTTAGATTATTCTTGCTTAAATCAAGAACATGAAGCTGTATCAACTTCCCGATTTCGGGCAAAATCGACCCGTTTAACTTATTGTGGCTGAGGTAAATTGAAGGCGGAAAGCTTGCAACTTGATTGTATTGAAGACCTTTACCGCTTTCGTTTCGTTTAACGAACAATGGGATTCCGGTAGTTGATCCAAGTATAGTAGAACTTATGTTTAAAGAAACCAAACTCTTCAAATCAGTCAAATTCGTCGGGAGTTGACCCGTGAGTGAGTTATTTGAAAAATCCAAGTAAAACAGTCTCTCCATTTGACCAATCCAAGACGGTATGACCCCGTTTAACTCGTTCCAAGATAAATCAAGCACTTCGAGCCTTGGACAATCGCAACCAACTCGGGATTTGACCTTTGAGTCCACAGTTTGCAATGGCAAGAACCATTAGTCTCTCAAACCCGTTAACATTAACGGGAACGTCTTCCCCATGAAAGGTTTTAGTCAAAATAAGAGTGGTGAGATTGCTGCAGTTTTGTAAAACAGTCAACGCACGTGGCAGATTGGTCAACCCATTGTTTGAAAACGAGAGAAACGAAAGATTCGAAAGATTCCCGTAGCTAACGGGAATCTCGCCATACAATCTGTTCTTTGCAAGATTCAAGATTCGCAGTTCGTAACAACTTGAAAGCGAGTTTGGCAAATATCCATTGAAATTATTACTACCAAGATCAAGAGTGCATAAATTAGGAAACAGAAATCGGTAGTTAAAACACCCGAAAACGTATTGTTACGAAGATCAAGTATCCTTAATTTAGAGCATGCTTCAATGGTGGAAGGTAATGCCCCGGAGAACGAGTTAGTATGCGCAATTAACTGTTCTAAATGTGTCAAGTTCTTGAATACATTAGGAAGCGGACCTACAAACCGGTTCTCGAATAATATTAACTATTCAAGGTTCGAAAGCTTACCAAGACTCGCACTGAGCGGACCCGAAAAGTTGTTGGAAGATAAAGATAGCCACTTCAAAGACGAACACGAGTAGATAAACTCGGGTATAACGCCTGAAAACGAGTTGTAATCCACATGGATTTCTTGAAAAGATTTGCCACAAGTGATCAAAGTTTCAAGATTTCCCGTAAACCGATTCATCGACAGATCAAGAAACCGAAAACTCTTCGACGAGTTGCAAATACGCGAATTAAACTCACCCGAAAACGAATTGTTGCTCACATTAAAAGCAATAAGATTTGGGAACCCCCCAAAAGCTGACAAATTCCCAGAAAAATAATTGCTTGACACATTAACAACTTCAAGATTCTTCAAATTCGAGAGATTTTTCGGCAATTCACCTTCGAACCGATTAAACGAAAGATCAAGAACCCTCAACTTCTGTAACCGAAACAGAGAATCCGAAACCACACCCTTTAAATTCAAAGTTAAACCCTTTGCAGATAAGTTCAACTTGGTGACTCTTGACACATTTCTCGAATCCTTTTCGCAACCGACACCATCCCATTGACAGCAGCTGGCATCACTGGACCAAGATGCAAACACAGACCCATTTTTAAAACTTGCAGCAAACTCATTTAAAGCTAACAGATCATCCAGATGACATGTTTGACTTAGGGCTTTGACACTCAAACATGAACAAAATATATATGCAAACACCACCCAAATGTTAGAATTCATTGATCACTAAATCATAAACTTAATATTGCAAAACCATCAAACTGCAAAACCCTAATTGTGAATATTAACAAGTGCACAAAAAGATAGATAATTTAGGGATTGAAGAAAGCTTGTAAATGAAGCAAACCCTAAAACACTCAATGGCAAGGCACATGAGAGAGTCTTTAATGATTTACAATCTCTAAAAACAAGAAAGTAAACTCTTTTATTGATTCTTGAAACAGACCCACACCACAGTAGCATTTATATGATCACTTGTGGCTGAAGCAAGCAGTAATCATGGGCTTGGCTTTTTATCAAACACTTGGTGTGCATATTATCAAAATGAGGGATTTTGAAAGAAAGTGCGAGGAAGATGCAAAGTAAAAGTGTGTGTGTATGTATAGATTGTAGTGGTTAGATCTTGATATTAGTTGTGTTTGTGCTGCAAGTTGTGTTGTGTTTTGACTTTGTGTGGATATGTGGCAAGATTTTCTAATGTTTACTCCCACTTTTCAAAGCTCTCATCTGACTTATCTCATTATTTGTCTCCTCTGGTAATGAAAATATTATTATTAATGCCGCAAAAATCTCCCATATGGGATAATATATTCATGAAATTAAATGTTGTTAAATTAATAATTAATCTAATATAGTATAGTATAGTATAGAAAAATGTTTATACTTGACTTGCATATTCTTTTCCTACCTTCTTTCAGTTTTAGTTTTGTCTTATTATTTAAGTAGGATAGATCTGTGTTATACGCAGGTGAAAAATATTTAAAACGTCACATGCAGATACATGGGTGAGGATCATAAGAGAACTTTTGAAATTTACAAATTTGAGAACCATTTTTTATCACAAAAAACATCTTCAAAAAATATTAAAACATATAAAACAAAAAAATGAAGATTTTAAAAAAGTAAAAAATCAAAACATTTATCTAGCATCCCAGGTCCATTAAAAAGGAAAAAAATTACCAGTTTTGCTAAATTATACATATATGTATATTATCATTTAATTTCCAGTTACATAATATGCACATATGTATATTATCATGTATCTTAATTGTACATATGTGTATAAAAACAACATGTATATATACATATATGTATATACCTATTTATAAATATTATACATGTATGTATAATTTAGCAAAACCGAGATTTATTTATTTTTTTATTAAACTGGTATGCTAGATAAACGTTTTAGTTTTTTTTTATTTTTTAAAATTTTTGCATTTGTTTTGGTTTTATTATTTTTCTTATTTTTTCTAGAAAGGTTATTTTATGGTCCAAAATGGTTATCAAAGTTTGCAATTTTCAAATGTTTCTCACACGATCTCAATCCTATATATGTAATGAAATACAAATGCCATATTTATAAAAAAAATAATAATTTTACATGAGTTATAAGGCATTATATTGTTACTTTAGTTCAAATACAAATCATACATAGACTAACAGAGATAAATGAAAACTTAAAACATCTTTATAACTTATATCATGATTACAAAATGTCTTGTCTTCATTAAAAATTAATTATTTAATTAAATCAACATCCAAAATATCTTGCTTTAATTAAAAATTAATTATCTAATGAAATTAGCATCCAAAATGTCAACTAAAATAGGTAAAAAAATAAACATTATGTAAATTAAAAACACAGATAGATAATAAAAAATAAATAAATATTACCTTTAACATAAAAAGTAAATAGTTAAAACAAAAACTTACACTCTCTAAGTAATGTTTAAACATGCATTGAGTCTAAGATCTGAAAGCTTATAAAGCATAGTAGAGACTTTGTATTGCACGGGCTAAACATATAGTAAAATGCTAACATGAAGAGATGTTTATAATTTGAACAATTTGTAAATTTTTAGATGACATCAACAGACAATTTTACATAAATCTTATGCTTTACGAATGAAGTTAGTAAATACCTACTACACTTGTATAGCTTATAATACAAAAAACTACATATTCAAAATGATGTTTATTCGGTCGATAAATCCCGGGCATTACGGTGACAAGTCTACTTGAATCCAACCATATCGGTTACGTTCGTTGCGGTACAATAACTTAAAATATGTCAACGCCAAAAACAAGAGATTACATAGTTAAAATGAAAAAAAAAACACGCAGCGAAAACAAACCCGGCATTGCGGCCGCGAATTGACGCGAATTTGCCCGGTATTGACGATTTAAAAAAACAAAAATCGTGCAACACAATGGCAAACTAGCGTGCATTCGGTCGGTATTGGTTTACGGTACCGAAACTAAACCAAAAAAATTACAAATGTCCAAGTACAACAAATTAACATATTTAAAGAAAACGCAGTGAAGACAAAACTCACACATTAATATTGCATCCGCGAACCGACATAAATTCAGTCGGTATTGACGATATCGACACTTCAAAACCTATTTCAAGAAAAGGGTCATTAAAAAATCAACTAACCTTATGAGACTAGATGGACCAATCACATAGTTACATTACCAAACTATGATTTTTTTTTTCATCATATGATGATGGTAATTGTTCTAGTGCATGTACTTATTTCATGAATGTAAAATTGTAACATAAACAAGGATGATAGGTGTAAAAGATACCATGATATTTCGAAGGTGGCTATGCCAGCCAGCTACTTAGGTGTGCGTTGGTAGGTCACCAACTCCACCTTCATCCATGCATCCATCACTGCCATGGTACCACCTTCATAAAGTAGAAAAAATATATACCACATGTAGCTACTTTAAATATTATTATTATTATTATTATTTGTATGGATAGTTAGATACCAATCGTATTCAGTCACAGATAGTGTTTGTTATCCTATAAAGGTTAAAGGAAACACGAGTAATTATTGTACCAAGGTCCGTTGATAGCCAGCTAGGATTGTATTAATTTGTATATATTTACAATGATCAAATTGTGTAGCATCATCATGTATTCTTAGTCTTTCATTACCACGAACGCATGCATGTTCAACTGATAGACCATTGTCAATTATTAATTTTAAGTTTACAACCATTTTAATTCTTTTATACATGAGCATCCATATCAATACGCTATTCATCATCATCATCATCATCATCGTACTCAGTATATCCCACCAGTAGCAAAGCTATGGTAGGGTATGAGGAGGGTAAGATGTAGACAGTCTTACCTCTACCCTATAAGGATAGAGAGGCTGCTTTCGGTGAGACCCCCGGCTCGATAGTAGTTTTGCATCAAGCCTTGGACATAAGGCACATAGCACTCAATCATCGGGACACCGGCTGATCGGTGCATGTACCCTTGTCTTTCGGCTATCAACGCCACTACATGATGCCTGATTAACCGTCCGTCACTTTTAACGTTATTTTCACGAGATTAGTAAAATAACGTCAAAATTAGTGCAATTTCACTTTTGCCCACCCGAGAGTTCACACATATATACATCATATGTGCGCACCACAAGCAAGGCTAATATCAATACGCTATTAAATATACTTATGAAGCTACAAACAACATATAAATACCGCTATAAAGTCTTACATTGACCATACATGATCAAATTGTATAGCATCATCATGTATTGTTTGTCACACTACTAAGACGTAACAAGACAATGTCACGGTGATTTTTTGTGTTATTGCTGTATTTGTAGTATATTAGCTTTAGTTACCATTATAGGCATTGTTATGTATTAATGATTTATATTATGCTAAAATAAGTCATTTTTAGGTTAAAACAAATCATGTAGATGTTAATGAATTGTGTTTGATGATACTTCTACCAACTCATTGGTCTATGCCTTATGTGTTGATAATTTGTATGAGATTAAACTTATCTATTTTAGGTTTGATGCTTATTATGTTAATCACTTATATTTGATGATACATACTTAAGTCACCGCTATAAGACTCAGGAGGCTAATGTGTTATTATGTTGATAATACATGCATGATGATTTTATAAATGCACATATATATCAAGCGTGTATTTTATAAGTTTACGTGTGAATTTTCTAGGCTTCAAGTGAAAACGAGTTGAAACAATTAGTATACGATCAAGTCTAATGCTAATTGTATACATTTTTATTTTTTATTTTAATTAAGTTAAATCTAAATAACTAGGACGATACAAGATAAATGAAAAGGGCAAATAAATAAAAAGAAAAAGAGTTGAATTCTTTCATAACCGGAAATAAATTAAGATGTTGGTTGGGTCAATACTTAATAGTCATTTTGATTATGCTAAAATGATTAATGAATGTATGGGCTCAACTATTCATTGAATCCTTTAATTATTGGATTTTATAGCCCATTTAGAAAAGAAGCAGTGCGAGGTTCTAAAGACAGCAACTTAAAGAGGACAATAAAAAGAAAAGGTTGGACGGCAATTTGAAAAAAAAAAAAAAAAAAAAGGCAGAAGATCTTGTGGTGGGATAGTGATCGAACAAAAGACAAGTGTGACGGCTACGTGTAGAAAATCAAAGAAGTGGATGGTTGAGAAAATTAGAAAATCAAGCAAGCGCGTACCAAGCTCAAAAACTATTCACCGTTATCACAATGGTTAAATAATTTAAGCTTCACATAACAACTAAGTTATTCTAAGCTAGCATGCTGGTAACTAAATTATTTTCTCTCTTTTTTGGAGAACCATAACTCTCATTTTGTTGGTTGTGTTGTTGTTGTTGTTGTTAGACAAACTTTTTAACTAACTTATTTGACATATTTTAGTTGTAAAATCATCGATTTCAACAAAGATTATTATATATCAACATACATAAACATGAGCATGATTGAATGAAGAATGTAAAAGGCTCACAATGTAAATATCGACAAATACTATTAAAATTTAAAAGAAAATTTTATCTTTGTAGGGGTATGGTACTAAACCCGGTTTTACGACCCTAAATTTATTATGTTTGGCTTATTTTAATATATGGACTAATACAATGTTATTGGGCTGAGGGGGTTTTGTGGAGGTAACCCTAACTGGGCTAGGCCCATTAGGGTACCATGATGGTGGCCATGAGGCTCCCTATATAAGGAGGTCTCCACCTCCTTATTAGGGGTTGGTCATTCTCAATAAGAGCCACCACCATATTTTTGTGTCTGTGAACAAGAGATCCTGGAGATTTCTTAGCGGTCACCTCCACACCCCCAAAAAGTCATTGCAGATCCCAACCAGCCGGAGAAGAAGATCAAGACGTGGTTCGTTCATCTTGAAATCCGTGGAAACATCGTCATGGATCAGGTCAGATTCATCTCGTGCTTCGACATTGGCGCCATCCGTGGGACGGCAATGAACCACGCTTCGCTTCTCGTCTCGGCCCTCCGATCTGTTCATCAATATCTCGGGTCTACGGTTTCTTCTTTCAGATATGTTCTATGGAAATCCAAAAATCCGTAGATCTAAAAAATACTTCCAGATCTGAAAATACACAGGAAGAAATACCACCGAACTTTTGGGGAAAACCCTTAGATCTGTGTTTTTTCTAAGTGAAATATACCAAATCTAGTTATGATTTTTTCAGATATGGGTTCGTTTGAGCAACAGTCACACTTCATATTCATAGATATATAAATCCTATTAGATCTGTTGGTTTTACATAAAACCTACCTGATGTGGATATTCAAAATCTCTAGATCGTGCGCACCACCGCGGATCAAAATCGCTCCCTGTGGATCAACTTCGGATTCCGTATGCGCGCTCCCGGCGATCACTCTACGCCACAGCGGGTCGCATGCGCGCTCCCGGCGATCACTACACGCCACAGCGGGCCGCATGCGCGCTCCCGGCGATCACTCTACGCCACAGCGGGTCGCATGCGCGCCCCCGGCGATCACTCTACGCCACAGCGGGTCGCATGCGCGCCCCCGGCGATCACTCTACGCCACAGCGGGTCGCATGCGCGCCCCCGGCGATCACTCTACGCCACAGCGGGTCGCATGCGCGCCCCCGGCGATCACTCTACGCCACAGCGGGTCGCATGCGCGCCACCGGCGATCACTCTACGCCACAGCGGGTCGCATGCGCGCCCCCGGCGATCACTCTACGCCACAGCGGGTCGCATGCGCGCCACCGGCGATCACTCTACGCCACAGCGGGTCGCATGCGCGCCCCCGGCGATCACTCTACGCCACAGCGGGTCGCATGCGCGCCCCCGGCGATCACTCTACGCCACAGCGGGTCGCATGCGCGCCCCCGACGATCACTCTACGCCACAGCGAATTGCATGCGCGCTCCCGACGATCACTCTACGTCACAGCGGGTCACATGCGCGCTCCCGGCGATCACTCTACGCCACAGCGGGTCGCATGCGCGCTCCCGGCGATTACTCTACGCCACAGCTCACGCATATCACATGCTCATGAAGACAGCCAAAACCTATGCTCGTGGCGCATATCACATGCTCACGCATCACGCATGCTCACGCGTATCACGTATGCTCACGCATACCACATATGCTCACGCATCACGTATGCTCACGCATATCACATGCTCACGCATCTCATATGCTCACGCATCACATATGTTATTGGGCTTCACGTACGCTCATGCATATTGGATGCTCACGCATCATGCACGCTCACGCACCACATCTGCACGTGAGAATAAAGGAGACATTGCGCAGGCCGCGCGTAAGCGACATAACAAATGAACAATCTAATCCAAATCAGGATAAGAACAACCATGATTGTACTCATATGGCTACGCGCCATACTTAAAGGTTGGGAATCCTCATAATATCCCATATGGTTACGCGCCATACTTAAAGGTTGGGAATCCTCATAATATCCCATATGGCTACGCGCCATACTTAAAGGTTGGGAATCCTCATAATATCCCATATGGCTACGCGCCATACTTAAAGGTTGGGAATCCTCATAATATCCCATATGGCTACGCGCCAAACTTAAAGATTGGGAATCCTCATAAACCCATAGGCCACGCGCCAAGCTTAAAGGTTGGGCACACCTCATAATTTGCCCGAGGATGGGAACCATGCAATACATCCACTTTTAGTTGACATGTTTTTGCAGGTTCGGCTACGAGCCGCACAAACACCTATGACATCATTATTATTATCTGGCCATTTGTGCCTCCATTATTATTTTGAAAATAGGCCGGGATATTCATCCTGCGCGGAGGAGGCCCTTGTGGGCCAGTCATTATCATCATTTTATAGCTCGTAAGTCGTCTCGCGCGCAAGCTTTTATTATTCTTATAGCTCGTAAGACGCCTCGCGCGCAAGCTTTTATTATTCTTATAGCTCGTAAGACGCCACGCGCGCAGGCTTCATTATTCTCATAGATCCGTAAGTCGCCTCGCGCGCAGGCTTCATTATTTTTACAGCTCGTAAGTCGCCTCACGCGCGCAAGCTTTATTATTCATATAGCTCGTAAGACGCCTCGCGCGCAAGCTTTTATTATTCTTATAGCTAGTAAGACACCTCGTGCGCAAGCTTTTATTATTCTTATAGCTCGTAAGACGCCACGCGCGCAGGCTTCATTATTCTCATAGATCCGTAAGTCGCCTCGCGCGCAGGCTTCATTACTTTTACAGCTCGTAAGTCGCCTCACGCACGCAAGCTTTATTATTCATATAGCTCGTAAGACGCCTCGCGCGCAAGCTTTTATTATTCTTATAGCTCGTAAGACGCCTCGCGTGCAAGCTTTTATTATTCTTATAGCTCGTAAGACGCCACGTGCGCAGGCTTCATTATTCTCATAGATCCATAAGTCGCCTCGCGCGCAGGCTTCATTATTTTTACAGCTCGTAAGTCGCCTCACGCGCGCAAGCTTTATTATTCTTATAGCTCGTAAGTCGCCTCGCGCGCAAGCTTTTATTATTCTCATAGCTCATAAGTCGCCTCGCGCGCAAGCTTTATTATTCTCATAGCTCGTAAGTCGCCTCGCGCGCAGGCTTTTATTATTCGGCGTGCTATATCTTATTCATGCTAGTGCACCATCATTATCATAAAAACCACAAGACGTCACCATCATGAAGAAAACCTCCCAAAACTCAAAGACAATAAAGATAAGGCCGAAGAAAAGGGAAAAAACCGCCTCACGCCTTAACACACCTCATAAAGTCCAGCGCTCCACCTAAACGCTTGCGCGCCCAGGAGCAACGCTGGACTTGGGGGGGCTTGTAGGGGTATGGTACTAAACCCGGTTTTACGACCCTAAATTTATTATGTTTGGCTTATTTTATTATATGGACTAATACAATGTTATTGGGCTGAGGGGGTTTTGTGGAGGTAACCCTAACTGGGCTAGGCCCATTAGGGTACCATGATGGTGGCCATGAGGCTCCCTATATAAGGAGGTCTCCACCTCCTTATTAGGGGTTGGTCATTCTCAATAAGAGCCACCACCATATTTTTGTGTCTGTGAACAAGAGATTCTGGAGATTTCTTAGCGGTCACCTCCACACCCCAAAAAGTCATTGCAGATCCCAACCAGCCGGAGAAGAAGATCAAGACGTGGTTCGTTCATCTTGAAATCCGTGGAAACATCGTCATGGATCAGGTCAGATTCATCTCGTGCTTCGACAATCTTCAACTCTTGCAACGAATCATTATACGAAGGTTCATGGCCTATTCACCCTTACCATGACAATAACATAAAGTCGTGGAACAGAATCTTTTAAGCAATTATGCGTAGGTGATTATTTGTTAATTACTAGCTAAAGCTAAAAAGTACTGGTTTTATGTTTAGTAAGACGTCGCTGAAGATACGTTTGCAAGTACCATCATCGATGAATTTCAATATTTTTTGTTTATTCGTCGACATAGAGTTTTATTTGTAGATTTTGCATTGATGAAAGTCTATTTTGTAGTAGTATCAGCTGTTAAACGTGTCAAACACCAACTCAGATTGAAGGCTCTTAGAATCTTGGAGAATGTTTAATATAATAATTAGTTTATTATTATAAACAAGTTAGTCATATCTTTAATCGTAACTGTATTTGGCCTCTTTTAGAATATTTATAGCATTCTTTTTATATAAACCTGTTTATTCATCTTTTCAAAATTTGGACTTAATTAACTCATTTGTTAAAATGGGTCCTAAGAGAATTTTTTTCTGACAAAATGAAAAATGCTATATATGATTGGTCATATAATCGAAGTTACATAGATGCTTTTTATGGATCATTCTTGACTGCGGGGATGAGAAAATTGGCCGAATTCACTCATTTTTTTTATAAACAGGGTTAGGATTCCATAGGTTCAATCGGGGTTATGATTAGGAACCGTGGGTGTATATATTCCATAGGTTCAATGTGTTAGTTATTATTAAGTTTTTCTCGTTTGTCGTTTTCTTAATAAAAGAGTCGATAAGAGTTCTATAAATCTCGTATTCGTGTTTTTGATTCACTTGCTCTAAGTTTAACAATATCTTCTTTCATTTGTATATACTTTGCGGTCACAATGTCACATGGACATAAAAAAGACCAATATGAGACTTCACATAATCAACATTTAATACATTAACCTTGCGTGTTTCAAAGTGATGAGATTTTTTTGATTTTTTTTTTCTCTCATTTATTTTTTGTTGTACACTTGTACGATATATACAATAAATGAGAGGTTGAAGGCTATACAGGTAATAATATTAATATTTATGTGTGTTGGTTTGATGAGCAAAGTGTACAGAGATAACGGGCTTGGTACGTCTTGTTTGTGGGCCCCATATTCTTGGCGGGAACGTGGCAGATAAGTCACGAGGAGGTAGTAACATATGTCTTGTCGGCGTCGGCGACCAAAGTGAGCAAACTGATTTGGGGGCCAAGTGGACGATGATAATATGTTTTGTGTTCCTGTCCATAAACACATGCAAATATCTTGATACTATATAATATGATAAAATTATGTTATTAATAAGTAAACATATTACTAATTACAAATTTATTTCTGTTCATAAGGATATTTATTCGTTGAAGTTTTACATCATATTGAGATATTCATATTTCATCATATGTACATTTTTATGGAATAAACTGCTTTTTTTTATTTTTATAAATATGTGTACTATTTATTATGTTGCAGAACGGGAGAATTATTAAAATTTAAATTGTTTAAACAATTAAAATTTAAATGGGCTTATTAGGTGGTTGTCATTTGGTTGTACAATTTTTTATTTATATAAAAATGAATTGGATAATTGAGTTTAAAC
Source organism: Bidens hawaiensis (assembly GCF_021521415.1). Taxonomy (NCBI): domain Eukaryota; kingdom Viridiplantae; phylum Streptophyta; class Magnoliopsida; order Asterales; family Asteraceae; genus Bidens; species Bidens hawaiensis. The sequence goes on from NW_027505750.1 coordinate 58,710, forward strand.
ATTAATCCTACCCGGATTATTGTACCAAGAATGGTTGCCTTCCCCCCTTCTCAAAGCAAGAATTTTATGTTGTATAAGAGCATTCTCATCCAACCCCTCATATTATGTGAGGGGTGTTTTTATAATTTAGAAAGTGATTCAAGGTGTTGTGAGTGAAGAGTTTTTATATTTTAGAAAAGTAGTGATTTTTCTGTATATTTGAAAAGTTACTGTTCATCCCCTATAATTTTTTAATATATTTTGAAAGTGGTTGTGAGTGAAGGAAAGAGAAAAGGTAATGATAAAAGGTATAAAAAGTATTATTTAATTGAAATGGAGAGAGAAAATAAAGTAAGTTTTAGTGTAATTTTTTGTTTGGAGATAGGAGATGGAATGAGAATGCTCTAACATAATTCTGTATATAATAAAAGTGAAACAAAATGGATTGTATGCAAAGTGTGCCACCAGATTTTCGACCATCATTATAAATAGTTTAATGAACATACGGCGAAATTTACAATCGTTTTGACTAACTTAATTAATTGGATCTACTCTTCGGTCACGGTTAGGGGTGCAAACGAGCCGAGCTGCTCGCGAGCTACTCGAGATCGGCTCGTTAAAAAGCTCGATCGAGCCGAGCTTGATCGAGCCTGCGCCCAAGCTCGAGCCTAAAAGTAAGCTCGTTTAATAATCGAGCCTGAGCCCGAGCTTCACTTATCGAGCTCGAGCCGGCTCGCGAGCCTAAACGAGCCTGTCATTTATATAATTTTTAAAAAATATATTCAATAATAATTAATTAATATATATAATGTTATAAAAAATAAATAAAAATAACTAAATAATATATATTTTTTATACATAAAATTATAATAGAAAAAAAATATAAAAATAATTATAAAATTGTATAAAAAATAATTGATAAATAATAAACGAGCCGAGCCCGAGCCAAGCTCGAGCTTGAGAATCAACTCACGAGCTCGAGCTTTGAAAATAGAGCTCGAAACGAGCCGAGCTCGAGCCTAGTTGAGCTCGGGCTCGGCTCGGCTCGTTTGCACCCCTAGTCACGGTCATCTTTGCAACCCGTTGCTGTGGTTAAACAAGCAATAGGGGTAAATCAGTAATTAGGTAATTTTCAAATTACTTTGGGCCTCACCCAAATTAATCAAAACTTTTGACTAGGGCTTTTACCATACACTGGCCCAAACCAACCTAAAAACCAATCTGTATCACTGTATGTCAATCTTTCATTATATTAGTTAGCATAAGGCCCAATGTAACAAACCAATTTACCAATCCTTATATTCCAAACTATTGTTATTTACTTATGTACATCATTTATTACACACCAAATAAAACATATTCCATCTAGACATCTACTTTACAAGCTTTTGACTTTAAACTTAAAGTCTAAAGCATCCAATGCCCATTATAGCCAAATAATACACATTCTCCACGTATTCATCTCTTGCACCACTAAGGCTGAGGGGTGTGGGGCGCTAACCGGGGCGCTAGAGCCCCTCCGCTCGCGCCTCGGGGCGCTAACCCCACACCACCGGGGCGCGAGCGCGGAAATCCAGGCAGGCGTGAGCCTGGTCGCGGGAGAAGAGAGAGGAAATGGACGTTGGGAATGGAGAAATAGCCGTTGGGACACGGTTAAATTAAAAAAAAAATATTTTTTACCTAACTAATACCCCATTTCATCTATAAAATACCCCATTTCACCCATATCAATCACCACAACTTCAAAATAAAACCCAAAATCAACCCATCTTCCCAACTTTTTTTTAAAAAATAATGTCGTCGTACTCGTCTGATTCCGACTCCTCCGAAGAGGATGATTTGCTGATTTTTAAAAATTCTGGCGAACCCGATACGTATTGGACTCGGGAGAGGATAACGGACGTCGTCTACACGTGTCTGATCCTACACAACATGACGTTAGAAGACGAGGGCAAAGCTATCTGCCAAAACTACCAAGGTGACATTCCGCCACAACCGTCCACAATCAGTGATCAACAAAGACTTCATAACATAGCAAATATCAAGAGCCGTGAGATACACGGGGATCTTCGACATGAGTTGGTTGAACATTTGTGGGCGAGACGACCTGATGATCTTGTATTAGATTAGTGTTATTATTAAGTATTATTGTTTGTTTAATTTTAGTATGTTTTTTTTTGTAATTTGAATTTTAAAAAAAATGTGTGTTTTTTTAATAATTTATAGGTTTTTTTAATAATGCGTTGTTTGAATATACATATAAAAAAATAAAAAAAAAATTCGCTGGAGCCCCTGCTGGAGCCCCTCCACACCACGGCCAGGGGCTCCAACACCCCCCTTATCCAGTTTCTCTCTCTGCCACACGTCATAATATTATTGGCTGGAGCCCCCACTAGAGCCCCCATTAGAGCCCCCCACACCCCTTAGCCTAACCAAATTGAATGGCCATTGGCCACTAGACTAGGTACACTATCAACATCAATTTGAGCCTTTTCGGTCATTCAATTTAGTAAGCTCAAATTAACTCGTTTAGATAAGGAGAGGTTGATAAGTGTTATGATTTTTTGAGAGAGAGACAACTGTCACCAAGTTAATAATATTTTATTATTTACTCAAATCAATTCATGAACAAATGATCTACATGTGTAATAAAATGTTATTTTCAGTCTCAAAGAAACTACAACAATTGCTATTATAACCGAGGTTTAAATAATACTATAAGAAGAGGTTTAAATAGTTTCACTTTTATCATCTATTCATAATTCAATATAGGAAGTGCACGGTTCGGTTGAATCTTCTGTTTTCGACAACCGTTTAGTTTCGGTTTGGTTTTACCATTTGAGTTTGAAAGTTTTAGGCTGAAAAAAATTGGTCAAAAATTAATTCGAATCTAAATCATTTTCTTAAATTATAACTAATTCATAATTATATATTTCATCTTAAATACACGCTTTACATATTTACTAATTTTTTATAAATTACTTAAAGTAAAAATAATAAAAAGTTATAAATTCAGTTCAATTCGTTTAAACCTTTTCGGTTTTTATTACATGCAACAAAAACATAAGACCGAATCGTTAAGTTTTTGTTGCTGTTCGGTTTTTATTCAATTTTACCAACACCCCTAGTTATTTCAACAAGAGTTAATTCGTCGCTAAAAAGATAATAATTGAGTTTTAAATGCCCACACTTTTATCATCTATTCATTATTCAAAAATAGTTTTGTCGCTAAATTTTCCTGTCGGCACACAAAAAGGAAAAGTGACCCCCCTCACGAGTATAGTACTATAGTGCTAGTCACTGACCCCACACCCATGTAAAATTACAATACTACCCTTCATGATTGGGTTACACAATCAATTATTATCCGTTTGAAATCCGTATCCAACCGTTAGTTTCCTGTACACTTGCCACGTGGCCAACACCCACATGCAATCTCCCATTTATCTTCTTGTGTAACTGCATTCTTCAACCACCACTTTCAATGGCTTCTTTAGGCAGCATGTTGTTACTTGCTTTAGCGACGGTTTTATGCATTTGTGACGCTAGCGATTTGAATGTTGGTGGGAAAGATGGGTGGGTTTTGCACCCGAGTGAGAGTTATAGTCAGTGGTCAAGCAGATTGAGGTTTATTGTTAATGATAATTTACGTAAGTTTTATTATTATTATTATTATTATTATTATTATTATTATTATATGGGTTGGTGATGAAATTTGGTTTTGGTTTGCAGATTTTAAGTATGATGGTGCCAAGGATTCGGTGTTGGTGGTCAAGAAAGAAGATTATGATAGTTGTAACACGAAAAGTCCTATTGCGACGCTTACAGGTGGCGATTCAGTTTATAATTTGAACCGCCCGGGGCCGTTTTATTTTATTAGCGGGAATAAGTCGAATTGTGATCAGGGGCAGAAGTTGACGGTGGTGGTTATAACGCCGAAAGGGAGTCCGGGTTCACCCGGTAGTCCAGGTTCACCAGGTACACCAGGTTCACCAGGTACACCAGGTAGTCCAGGTTCACCGGGTAGTCCAGGTTCACCGGGTGGAGGCGCCTCATCTCCTCCCACCGGTACACCAGGTACTCCCGGTAGTCCAGGTTCACCCGGTACACCGGGTAGTCCTGGTTCACCGGGTGGAGGCGCCTCATCTCCTCCCACCAGCAGTCCAGGTTCACCCGGTACTCCAGGAAGTCCAGGTTCACCTGGTGGAGGAGGAAGGGGTGGAGGCGTCACATCTCCTCCAACTGGTAGTCCAGGTTCACCAGGTGGAGGCATCTCATCTCCTCCCACTGGTAGTCCAGGTTCTCCAGGTGGAGGAGGGGGTAGAGGCGCCTCATCTCCCAGTGGTAGTCCAGGTTCACCAGGCGGAGGAGGTGGGGGCGCCACATCTCCAAGTGGTAGTCCAGCAGCTTCACCAAGTGAAGGAGGAGGCGGAGGCGCCTCATCCCCTAGTGGTAGTCCAACTGGTGCACCAGGTGGTGGCGCTTTTTCTCCGAATGGTAGCCCAGCAGCTTCACCGGGTGGTGAAGGTGCCTCTTCTCCAGGTGGTGCTGAGGCACCCGGTGGAGGCGTCTCATCCTCTCCCACAGGTAATCCAGCGGATTCACCAAATGAATCGGCATCTTCTCCCACCGGTAATCCGTCGAATACTACCGGGAGCGGGGAGGGAGAAGGGTCAGCATCAGCTAGATCCGCAGTCGGCATAATCTTGACCGTGCCGGTTGCCATGATAATATTTGGGCTAGGATGGGTTTATTAATTTGTTTACTAAATAAAGGTGATTATGTTTTAGATGTTTGTTTGTTTGTTTGAGATGTATTTTTTCACGAAATTTATTGTATTTTCGTACTTGTAATTTGTTGTGTTAATAAAACATTGGGTTCTTCACGAATCATGATATTATAAAATAATTTTGGGTTTTTACCCGCAATTTCTATTGTTAAGAGCATTCTCATCCAACCCCTCATATTATGTGAGGGGTGTTTTTATAATTTAAAAAGTGATTTAGGGTGTTGTGAGTGAAGAGTTTTTATATTTTAAAAAAAATAGTTATTTTTCTTTATATTTGAAAAGTTACTGTTCATCTCCTATAATTTTTTAATATATTTTGAAAGTGGTGGTCACTGAAGGAAAGAGAAAATGTAATGATAAAATGTATAAAAAGTATTATTTAATTGAAATGGAGAGAGAAAATAAAGTGAGTTTTAGTATAATTTTTGGTTTGAAGATAGGAAGTGGGATAAGAATGCTCTAATAGATGCATGTTACCAAGTTTTCATTTCTTCTATATTTCCTACTTATTACACATAATAATAATCCAACAAATTCCTTAAGTATTATTATATTTAAAAATATCGTTATATTATATTAATCCGCACACGAGGATCCTTTAAAAATGTTTAATAAAATAAAAAAAAAACTTTTTGAACGCTGAAAACGTAAAATAAAATAAAAACATACCATTAGGAATGCTTTTGTCTTTTAACTTTTATGATAATATAATAATTAGTGGCGGATCTAGACCATAATTCAAGGGTAACGTTTAAAAATTTTTTTTACCGTATTTTATACAGTGAAAACGAAATTTTTTTACCATATTTCGTAAAATAACTGAATTTTTTATGATATTTCGTACAATAGTTTTTTTTTAACTTGCCTTTGGACCGATATCATCATTTTCTTTTAAATTTTTGTTTAAAAGGATTGATAATAAGACTTTGTTGTTTCATATTCCAAGTTTACTAATTTTAGAAGGGATAAAATTTAAACTATAAATCTATAATCAATTTCAATTTACACATAAACCCTAAATCTTTAATCAATTACAATTTCCAAATATTATCCGAATCCAACAAACCATAATCAATCATTTAATTGCTACCAATGGGGTGGTGCTCTGCCAAAGGCAAAGCCTTTAAAACATTTGGGTTTGGAGGGAGGTCTTGGGTTCAAATCCTAAAGACAACAAAAATTAAAAGAAGTTCACTGTTAAAAAAATCGTTTAATTGCCTATAAAAAATTCCAAATTAACAAAAACAAATAAACCATTACAATTTTAAGTGAAAGAATACCTAAATTAAACAAGTAGAATTCAAATCGTTGACAAGGGAGTGATGGACTGAAGGAGCAGCGAGCGTTGGTTACTCGGTTGCAGCATGCAGGGGGTTGGGGCGGTGTGGGGTGGAAGCCACGACTGAATGAAACTTTGCTTATTGAATGTTGATGTATGACCTAAAACAAGTTTAAGCATAAAGGAAAAACAAATAAATGGTTTTATTTAGTTTGTGCTTAAATTTGGTTGGGTTTTAATTAGTTTCGGCTTTTAATTTGGTTGGGCTTTAAACAAACAGGGGTAACGTTATATTTTTTCAGAGGTAGTGAAATACGAAAACCGACAAAAACATAAAAAATTTGTACTACCGATGAAAAGTTGAGAGGTAGCGGAGGCTACCCCTGGCTATATGCTAGGTTCGCCCCTGAAAATAATACTACTACGAACTTTTTATAGTATTTATATATTTATATAAACTAGACGGGAGCCCGCGCGATGCAGCGGGAAACGCGGACTTTGGTAATCACATTACAAGTTTATGTGTGTTCATTGTTCAATTTGAAACCGTGAAACCATTCAAAACGGTCATTGGTTTGATTTCACGAGTGATTTTTTTTTCTTTAACCTTTGGCCAGCCGATTTCAATTTTCAACTGGGTGGTTTCAGTTTTTGACGGCACGGTTTGACTCACGGTTTAATTTAAAAATGATTAAACCAGACCGCAAACATACTCATACGTAAAATGTAGTTTTTTTTAACTGAAAAAACTATAGCAATATGATACTCAAATTAAAGATAATAAAGCGCTCATTTTTATGGTGCAATGTTCTATAAAAAATATTAATGTATAAAAAAGTTATGACCGTTCAAATTTTGTGGTGGAAGTTGGATTAAAAGTGAAAATAAAAAGAGTATATAGGTAAAAGATTAACGATCATAGTTGTAAATATTGTTTAAATTTACAAAAGATAATTAAATTTAAGGGGGCAAAATTGTAACTATGTTTAGTGATTTGAATTTATGGTGCAGTGTTTTATAAAAAATATTAATGTATAAAAAAGTTATGACCGTTTGAATTTTGTGGTGGAAGTTGGATTAAAAGTGAAAATAAAAAAAGTATACAGGTAAAAGATTAAGGATCATAGTTGTAAATATTGTTGTATTGTAAGTTATGTATTAAATTTTGTAATTTACTTAAAAGCAAACGTCTTAATTTTCCCATCTCTCCCTCGTTATATATAGTATAGATAATTAATGTAATAGCTTTTGGACAGCACGAAGGTTTCAAATGTGGATTATATTTATAGCAAACTAGAATTTCGACCCCGCACGTTGTGGCGGGTGAAATCGTGAAAAGAAAAAAAACACCATAGTATTTGGACCCAAACACGTTGCTGCTGGCCCGTAATCATCTTAAAATATAATTGTCAACGCGAGGCATCATTGCGATGTATGTTGCTATGGCAAAACTGAAGTATCATCACAGCCATAAAACGAATCTTAAAAGGTGTAATCACAATAGGCTAAGGTCGACACCATGGTTGAAACATAAGCCGCCACACCAAATTGCGGATCATCATCACAACCACATACGAATCTCGTAATGTAATAAAGAAAACTAAACGCACAGAGACTACAGCGAAAAGAGAGGCACATAAAATTGTCAACGGGGGGGCTCAGGTCGGTATCATGGCTGCAACCGAATTGTAATATAGTGATGTTCCTTTCATATCGACAACCAAATTGCCCCCCGAACATACAGATCCAAACAATTTTGTTTTACTCGATAGGACTAATTGAATGTCATTGCGGCAACCATTATGCTATGAATCTGTCCAAAAAAAAAAAAGAAAAAAAACCTCGAATTAGTAACTAAAGTGTAATGGCCATGGACCCTAACAACAAAAGGGAGTCCTAGATAATTTTCTGTCGTTTATGGAAGCTTATGAAACTTTGTTACTTTCAATGATTAATTGATTTCAGTATTATAAATTCCTAAATGAACCTATGATGCAGCAAAATGCTATAATTGTTTCAAAATGGTGCAAGTGCAGTCACATTGGTACTGTATCTATTGAAGCTCAAAAGTATTAATAAACAGAGAATGAAATATAACTTTATCCAAAAGAGTTCACTTGTATTGCATTAATAAAAGGCATTTAGTGTTTTGTGATAATCAAAAGGAAACATGTTTTTGCTTGATGAATAATCCCAAATCAAAAAGCCATTTGACCAGAAAAGAATATCTATCAAACAAAAACCTAACTGAAACATTACCTTAAGCTGATGCCAGAAGAACAAAAGAGGTCCAATTGCATGTAAACACTATTAAGGCACTAAAACTCAAGTATCACTTATAATACCAAAAAATAAAAATATAAAAATAACATATTTAAAATGGCATTTATTCGGTCAGTGAAACCCAGATATTGCGGTAACAAGTTTACACGAGTCGAAATGCATTGATTACATTTGTTACAGTACAAGAACTAAAATTCATCATAGCTCAAACGCAAGAAATAAAAAAAAGCGAATATTTACATCCGCCATAAGCAAAAGACAAATTACAAAATGCTTTTACAAAGACAGTTTTCTTTTTATGTGGCACCGACAAACAGATTTTTATCTTATGTTATAATGAGGATTTAGCTAGAAAAAGAAAAACCTTTTAATTAAAATTGCCAAAATTTGACTAAACCTCATGCACCATTTTAATGATATTAGGGTTATGAAAACCATAGTTTGAAAGTTATTTCTTATGCGTAATTGGCATCCGATTCAGTGACATTAGGTGATTGTTAAGACTCGTGATCTTATGGGTTTAAGTTTGAAACTTGACTTAAGTGGGACTCGAATGCTTCTTATGATCCTAGTTGCTTAAGGTCCATATTTATACGTCTTAGAGAAAACCAGATGCGGATTTAGGTAGTGTTTAGGGGCAGCCCAAAATTACCCTTCAACTTTATCGACAAAGTATAACTATTTAAGGTTTTTTAGCATTTTTATAAAACTAATACGTATATTATATGTAGCAGTCTAAAGCCATCCAATGGACTTGCCATGGTAGTTATTGGGTATGCCAGAAGTTACTTGGGCTGTGCCCACGCATGGCCCAACATTTTTTTTTTAATTTACAACTTTCAAAATTGATACATCACCTGTAAATCTGTTTTAAAAATTACTATCATTTGCACTCACTTCCAATTATTTTCAAAAACCAGATATATCCATTAACAGTAAATTATTTACAAAAATTAGAATACTATTAGCTCCAATTTTTTTATTTTTTATTTATTTTTGGGATACCTTATAAATTTTTTTCTAGATTCATCACTAAAAAAAGGTTTTATGTAAAGACTTTAGTTATCGTCTATTTAGAAGCTTTCTCTAAAAAAAATATCACACGCCACAAAATAAATCCCACAAAATAAATGGTTTTTTAGGCTATGTGTAGTGAAAGGGCTACAAAATGGAGCGATTTGTGTCATGTCACGCCCAGTCAGCAAATGAGAAATTTTTGTTTTAAGGGTGTAGTGGTGTTGTAGCCCAATACACACACATATATCACACACATACTATAATAATAATAATAAACCAACAAGCACAATAGGCGACAAAAACCCGTTGCCCACTTACTGGCAGGGGGCAGTGTTTGCCTAACACATCGCCCCAATTTTGAGGGATTCATCGCCCACTACATGTACCCTTAATAAGTTTGGCTATCAAATAATAAAGTATATTAAGGGGGTGTTTGGGATTGCTTATTTTCGCAAACTTATAACTTATTAACTTTTTAAAAAGTAATAAGGTGTCTGGAATTGCTTATATTGTAAGAGAAAAAGTTTATAAGTTACAATGTTATAACTTATCAAGTTAATGAAAAATTATAAAATAGTAAAATAAAAACGTATACATAATAAGGTATCTAAAGTACAAACGCTTCTAACTCATGTGTTAAGCTTTGAACTTTGAAATACTCAATTTTAACTATCATTACACCTCCTATGATATAATTATAATAATAATAATAATAATAAATTAATAATAACCACAAAACAGCATATTTCACACCTCTCCACCGTGCCTAAAACCCACGCAGCCTCTGATGACGGCTAACGGAGCAAAGATGGCGTTAACATCTCAGGCATACCTGGACGGATCTCACGTCAAACAAACCAAATCACTCATCACCGACCTATGCCGCCTCTTTTACACCTTAGGCTGGGTCTCCGGCACCGGCGGAAGCATCACCGCCAAGGTCCACGACGACGACGTTCCCAAATCTGATCAGCTCATCATCATGTCACCGTCCGGTACGTTCTAATTTGATCTGGGTTTGTTGAATTTTATTGAATTAAGGGTTTAATTTGTTCAGCCATTTCGTCGAACACTTGGTGTGCAAACTTAAGTTTAGTCCAAGTTCGTTTGTTTAATAAAGGAACGAATTAGGGGTATGATGGTAGTACTATAAGTGACAAAATGAAGTACGAAATCAACTGTTTTGTCATTCAGGTTGGTGAGCAGAATTAAAACGTTAGTGAATATTGTTGAACAACATAGTCTAGGGCTGTAATTGAGTCGAACTTAAACGAGATGGCTTGAGCTCGGCTTGTTTACTTTATCGAGCTGAAAACAATTGAGCTCGAGCAAAGGGTTTTTTTTTTTTACAGATTATGATAGATAAAAAGACAAAAATATTATTTCGACGTACATTTTATATAAAATTTTTAAACTAGAGAATTTATAACGTTATATGTTTTATTTTGTTCTTTTTTATAATGTTTTAAAGATCGAGTGACATAATATATGTATAATTTTTATTTTTTTGGTATGCTGTTATTATATATATTATATAGATAATAAAATTTTGGGTTTAATGAGCTAACGACCCGAGTTGAGCTGAACCAAGCTGGCTTGTTTAGATCGAGCTTTTTTCAAGCGAGCCGCGACCTTTTTAAATGGCCCTAACCTAGTCCAATTTAACATCCATGATTGCTAACACTGTTGTAGAATTTGGTCTAGGCATTCTCGGTATGGTGCCGAGGCGAGTTTCTTCTACTTGGTCAACATTGCTCGGAATCGGTCAAACTCAGAGCTAGTCGCTCCAATTCGGTCAAGTCGGATTTTCGCTATTTTCGCATATTTTCGTTTTTTTTTCACTGACATACCTTGGAAGATAAGAGTTAAATATTACTATGTCTATAATATTAATATTAAATAATGAATAACAATTTTTAAAATTCTTTAGTATTTGAACATGTATCCTTTTGATTTATATTGATATATACGTATTTTGTTATAAAATATTAGTAAACCTATGATATTTGACATATATGTAATTTCCTGAAAATTAATTTCTTTATAATTTACCATGTTTGAGTGCCCCCCCGAGTACTTGCCAGTCGACCAACTTGGCAGCGTCTAACGACTTCTGTAACCATGATCTGTAAGGGAATGCGTAGTGGGCGACAAGTTGGAGGTTTTTTGGGCGATAAGTGGCTACCACACCCCCCCCCCCCCTTGACGATATTCCGGCGATAAGTTTTTTTTTTTTGGGGGGGGGAGGGGGTATAGATTTGTCGCCGGTTGGGGTTAATATATATATTTTTTTAATTCAATTTGTGGGAAGGGGGGGGGGGTGGCTTGAACTACACCCTTAAAACGAAAATAGCCCCTTTGCTAGCGTGGCGTCACGTGCCGACCCCCCAAACACACATTTGTAGCCCTCCACTGGACCACTAAACGTAGCCTAACAACAAAATAATTGGTTTGGTCTGTAATCATAGGTTTTATTGTCACATCTGAGCTGGTTTGTTAAGCTAACCAGCTGGCTTAACTGCTAAACATTTCTACCTATAAACTGACACATATCATATAGGTGTACAAAAGGAAAGAATGGTGGAAGAAGATATGTGTATGTGTTATCGTCTAGTGGCGATATCTTATTCACTCCATCACCAAAGCCGTACCCTCACAAGGCTCCAAAATGTTCAGATTGTGCCCCTCTTTTCATGAAGGTACTTTCTAATTCAATCGTGTGACTTGTAATAAATCATTTCCAAATTTCGATTTTCAGATGCTTTTGTGTCTTCCAGGCTTATCATATGCGGAATGCTGGTGCGGTTATTCATAGCCACGGAATGGAATCTTGTCTTGTGACAATGCTTGATCCCTTGGCAAAAGAGTTTAAGGTAATTCAATGTAATTACCTTTAATTTTCATATGTTGCGTTTTTAATGATATTAATGGTGATTATGAATTCATGTGATTTGATTTGGTCAGATCACTCATATGGAGATGATCAAAGGAATTCAAGGGCATGGTTATTATGATGAGCTTGTGGTTCCGATAATAGAAAACACTGCTCATGAAAGGGAGTTGACCGATTCTCTAGCTGCAGCAGTATGTTATCTACAAATTTTAATGTTATTTTGGTTAAATTTGAAACTATGCTGTTGATATCGCCGGTGATATATCGGTTATCTGTCATAATATCGGTACCAATAATATTGGCGATATTGACCGATATACCATCGATATTCACGATATCAGTGTTTTTAAGTCTTAATTATCAATTATTAGTGTTCAATGTTAGTGTTTTAAGTCTTAATCAGTTCCTACTTGCTATATATATATAGATATATATGAATCTTACATGATATTAAAATTACCGATATCCCACCAATATTCCATATCGGTACCAATAAGATCGGCGATATTGACCGATATATCATCGATATTCACGATATCAGTGTTTTTAAGTCTTAATTATCAATTATTAGTGTTCAATGTTAGTGTTTTAAGTCTTAATCAGTTCCTACTTGCTATATATATATGAATCTTACATGATATTAAAATTACCGATATCTCACCAATATTCCACCGCGGTAACCGATATCTCAAATATATGTCCTTGACCGATATTTTTTCGCATTAACTGCTTAGATTTGAAAACAGTTGATGATTAAAGAAACTTTTACTTAATTATCAACAGATTGAAGCGTACCCAAAAACAACCGCGGTTCTCGTACGAAACCATGGTATTTATGTAAGGGGTGATTCTTGGATTAGTGCCAAAACACAGGTCTTTATTTTCTACTCATTTTTGTATTTGTCATATTTTGTTACATTTGTTTGTATATTTATAAATAATTAAGGCATATGTTGTCAATCTTTCAGTCTGAATGCTACCACTATCTCTTTGAAGCTGCAATCAAACTTCATCAATTAGGTCTTGACTGGTCAACTCCAAGTCATGGTCCAATTCAAAGATCCAAATCGGTTTTAGGTGACACATCTCAAAAGGTAGGTGCTCTTACAAAGCTACAATTAATTCAAGCGTGTTTAAACTATTATGATTCGTTAATAATTTATCAAATTTTGTTCCAGCGTTGTATTGTTCTTGACATTGAAGGGACAACAACGCCGATATCATTTGTGACAGATGTTCTTTTCCCATATGCTCGGAACAATGTTCAAAAACATTTGGATGAAACATATGATACTTATTTCACTCAAGATGATATTAAGCTGTTGAGATCTCAAGTAAGCTTCATTAATTATTGTTGTTGCTGTATATATAATTGGTTGTAATATTATCTCATATATATGCAGGTAGAAGATGATTTAAAACATGGGGTTGTGGGTACGGTTCCAGTTCCGTCTGAAGCGGCGGGAAAACAGGCGGTGATTGCTGCTTTGGTTGCCAATGTTGAAGGAATGATCAAACCGATAGGAAAATTACTTCATTAAAACAGTTGCAAGTAAGCAAATTTTAACACGTGGAACACATTATTAATTTTTTTAATTAGATTTATTCAAAGTTGCTGAGTATTATCATTTAGGGCCACATATGGCGCACTGGATTTGAAAAACATGAACTTAAAGGAATCGTGTTTGATGATGTACCTCGCGCTCTTGAAAAATGGCATGCTTCTGGGATAAAGGTTAGTTCTATCTTTAGTAGGGATTTTTCCTAAACGTTTTGGCCGTTATTTTTAGTTCATATTTTTAGTAATATATCTTCTTTGATGGTCAGCGTGTAAACAGGCCAAACGTTCAGTGAATAATTTGTGAACCGTTTGGTGGGAAGTTCGTTTATTTAATAAACGAACGGACATTAAAGAAAGTTTTGTTCATTTAATTAAATGAACAGATGTCTCGTTTGTTCATTTATGTTTTGTGAACATTCATTTAAATTCGTCGATGTTCGTTTGTTTATGTTCGTTTGTGTTTGGTAGTTTATTAAGTTCGTTTGTTTATGTTTGCTAATATATTCATTTATATTTTTTAGTTCATTACAACTTACAAGTTTACAACTTGGTATAGATTTAATAACTTTTTAGGCCCAACACATTGTTATCCAAATTACTTTTAACTAGTTTTAGGCTTTTAGCTCAGTTATGTTCGTTCATACTGTTAACGAGCGAACGTAAACGAACATGTTCATTTTCTTAACGTGCAAGCACGAACAAGAAAACCCTTTTTGTTTAACTGTTCGCGTTCGATTGCTTGTTCGGTTCATTTACAAGCTATTTGACTGTGAAAACGACTGTGGTTCATTAGGTGTACATGTATTCAAGCGGTAGCAGATTAGCACAAAGGCTGTTATTTGGATATACAGACTACGGGGACTTAAGAAACTACTTAAGTGGGTTTTTTGACACCACAGTCGGGTAAATAATATTATTGTTTCTCAACCTTGATTTCATAATAAACATCAAACCCTAATATTTTAATTGCTTGATTGCAGAAATAAGAAAGAAACAAAAAGTTACGTCGAAATATCAGAATCACTCGGAGTTCATAAGCCATCAGAAATCTTGTTTGTGACCGATGTTTATCAAGAAGCGGTTGCTGCAAAGGCAGCTGGTAAAGAACACATTCATATATTTATTCTAAAACTTTGTTCCTGTCTTCCGGATGATCAATATTATTCTTATCATAATATTAATTCTACGACTTCTGTGTCAGGTTTGGAGGTTGTGATATCAGTTCGGCCTGGAAACGGACCGCTTCCCGAGAATCATGGGTTCAAGACAATCAAATCTTTTTCGGAGATTTGAGGCTGGCTTACATGTGACACTTGTATTAGAAGTTAGAAAGTACGTTTTGTTGTTGAAAAATAAAGTTAAAATAATATTTAAATAAAAAAAAATACCGGTTTGATGTGTGGCAAAGCATTTACTCTTTTCTTTATTTGCTTTTCAAATCTTTTTGTTCAAATTCTTTTATTAATCTTCTGTTTAAGAATATTAATAATCATGTAGTTATGTTCTCCAAGTAAAATATTAATATTCTTGTTTTATATTCCAATTTGCATATATTTATTTTGTTAGCTAGTAACTAGTAATGTGATAATTTGATCTTATTATGTTTTGTTGTAACTTACAAACTCTACCAACACATGGAACCATATAAAACAACAAAAGAAGATTGGTCGTGGTTTTTGGTTGAGATTGGTCGTGGCGATTAATGATCCAACGATGGGGTTTGGTTGAGATGAAGATAAAAAAAGACATTTACCCATTGAACACACTAATCCACTTCAGTTAACTTCTTGGTTTTTCAGTTAAGACTCTTTTAGCAATACTTTCTTTAAACTGATAAGAGATATTTACAAACTTCTTTATAACTTATGGTTGAAGCCATAAGTTGAAGCCTCCATGGGTCACGAGGAAACAGTGAAGTTTTCCTTATGTTATCAAGCGCACAAAACAGCATAGCCACACGTTCCAGCCCAGCACCGAACCCTCCGTGTAGAGGTACACCACACCTGCAGAAAAGCCAAAAAGCTTGTGTGTCAGCAATCTAAATCTGTTTTGACCCATTACCCAACATATGTCAATATAGCAATCAAAGACCGAAACCCAGGATGAGGAACATAGTATCTACCTGAAAGAATCAATATATGTCGATATGGTTTTGACATCAATCCCGCATTCTTTTGCCCGAGACTCTAGAAGCAAACGTGTGTGCACCCGTTGGGCTCCAGAGATGATCTCTCCTGAACGCAACAAATGAAGTTTATATTATATATACAAACAGACAATTTCTCAATTTTAAATAAATATACAAATAGGCAGCTATTAGAACTTAAAACAATGCTTGCCTCTTAAGAAAACATCAAAAGAGCAGCTATAATCACTGTTGTCGGCGCAGGGCATTGTGTAAAAGGGCTGAGCTGCGAGAGGGTACCAGTGAAGTATGAAAAAGTCAGTGTCATACCTGCAATCAGTCAACATTTATTATTAATATTATATAAAAAAAAGGTTTAAGTCAAAGTTAGAGATCTTCACATACTTCTCCAACACGAGCTTCCCTAACGCTCTTTCTGACTCTGTGTTAAGGTCTCCGAGCGGATCTGCTTCGACGCCAGCGTCCTACACGGGAATAATTTGATCAAACATGGGTGGGGTCAGAACGACTGAATAAACCAAGAACATACTTTGTCCATCCTTTTTTATAGGATTAAAATCTAGGAAAACGGTGATACTGAATAATTACAATACAAATTCACTCCTTAAAAAGTAAAGGAAACTAAACTGCAACATCTAACAAGATTAGCACAGTTTTACCAACCTTTAGCATCTTGATCCCTTCTTCAAAAGTGAGTCGCAAGGTTTTCCACCAGTACTGCGTAATTAATAAGAAAACAACAGTAGTATATTAATATCATAGACGTAACAAACTAAGATAAACGAGGGGGGGATTTAAGCTACCTTTAGAGGCTTGAACGGATATTGTCTGCCAATGGCTTCAAGCTCTCGTTTGCATTTTGAGTTCAAAGCATCAAACATCTCAACAAAAAGATGGTCAACCACATCCATCACCTATTCAGTAGAGATGAAGCTTCCAGCCATCAGAAATTTATTTGAAATTAATTAATTATACAAGTAATCTGAATGTACATACCTCGAAATAATGCTCCTTAATCTCCATTTCGGCGGTTCACACAAATGCCTGTGTGTGTAGGAGTTTTCGGCTCGGAAAACAGGGGCAATCTCAAAGACACGCCTACAATCAGCAGATATTGTCATCTGTTTGTGAAACTGTGGCGACTGTGCAAGACATGCAGGCTTTCCGAAGTAGTCGAGTTTAAAAACAGCAGCACCGCCTTCACTCGCACCTGGAAGTATCTTTGGGGTGTGAATCTGGACAAATTCTAGATCCAGCAGAATCTGCGCAAACAACTGCAGAAAACAATGAATGTAATTTTGTAAGCAAGCAATGAATAGAACCCATGATAAACTGAAATTCATATGCAAGGTATTAAAAAAAACAGGAAATGCTAATTACATTTGATATGCGTTACTTGAGACGAATAATCCCTTGATTTGCTAGAGTCCGCAAGTCGTTAACCCTGTGGTCTAACCGTGTGTCCTGATTCATGCGAATGATTTGGACTCCAGCCTGCAAAACAAGAATGAACAATGTCTAGCTATCAAAAAGCTGAAAAATCCCAAATCTTAAAAGTAGACAATTGCACACCTTCATTATAAGGGTTACTGAATCTTGAAGTAATTAAGATGATGCAGGCTTTTTTAAAATTAGACAAGTTAGCCAAAGGGCATATTGCCGATGATACTGTTGAAACGTTCCTTTTGAATATTTTGCAACGTAACTTATTGATATTTTAAAAGTAGACAAGTTAGCCAAGTGTTATAATATATCATTTATTTTTAAAACCCTTTCATCATCAAACCCTAACTATATTATTAAATCAAACTCTAACTATATTATTAAACCAGGTTATAACAGTGTGTGTATATATATATATGGTAAGGTAAAAATAAAAACCGTTGTGAAAACTCAAGAAACCCATTGTGGTTCTCTAGAAACCCATTCTGAACCACATGTTTTTAATTAAAGTGGACTTCACCTGGTGCTGAGATACACCTCTGATGATGTTTCGGGGAACAACCACGACTCCTTGAAATAAAATAAAATAAATGTAGACACTTGTTATTTTTTTTGTTAATTCTCATAATTTTTTCCCTCCAAAACTAATATATATGTAATAAATCAATTATTATTCACTTTCCTTCTAAACTATATTTATATAATATCTATATATTTTTATAAATATAAATATTAACATATTAGTTTACTTTATATTTCAAAATACTTGGTGAATTCTAAAAATCAACAACAAATTATGTTTCTTGAATGAAAATTGTTTCGGGTTTGTTGTGAAACATAAATTTGATTTTATGGGTCAGAAGTTGGTAAATAGATTGTTTGGTATAAGTATTTAGGTCAAAATTTGTTATGTGTCAAAAATGAAAATTTTGAGTATTTTTAAAAGTTTGAGAATGGAAACTAGATTTATTGTTATTTTTTGTTACGTGTTCAAAGTGTTGTCTTGAAAATGTTAAAAGTATGAAAGTTAGAATTTTATATATGATTCGGGTTTCAAAATTATTTTTAAGGGCGTTTTTTGAAATAATCAAAAGGTTCTGGATTTGACAAATTGACTATTTTTCCTTCAACTATTAAAATTTAAGAAAAGATTATCTATAAATGCTTTTAACTTTTATCAAATTTGAAATATTTATGTCAACATTAATTTTTTCTTCAATGGTGATTAGAACGTTGTATGAGAAACATGTCATGCAAAACTATGCTAAAATGAAACAAAATATTCACAACATTTAATGGGTTAGCATGTTATTTTTATATTGTCATTTTGACAAAGTCGAGAAGCACTTTGAAACTTATTAAAATCTTTTTCATGGTGTAGCTCAAAAAAACATAGTTCCTGAAGAACATTTATCGTTACAATTTAATATTCTACTTTCCTTTGATTGGTGGTAAATTAAGAAATATATCAATAAAGGTAACGCTCATTTTATATTTAGACTGAGTGGTTAGAACTACTATCATATGAGAGGTCTTATTTCCAAAATTGGTTCATAACCAAAATTGTTTCAATTATATATATATGACACCGAGAATGAATTTTCAATAGAAAGATGATTCTCGGGTACATTTTTGCACGGGTATTTTTTTATTAAGTTCATTTAAAAAATCATTTTGTAATATAAATAAAATCAATTTATGTACACATAGCATAGATACAAGCATAGATGTAATACATTTTTTTTCATATACGCTATGTAATTATTTGTGTTACTTGTAATTTTATAATTTGAATTATCACGTGTATAACATGGGCTCTAAAACTAGTAATATAATAATTTACAAGTTTGGTGCCACAAAGCCCCTATTGGGCCACTTTGCAGCACTCTATTAGTAGTCCTTTTTTTTTGCTTTGTTTTTTTTTCTTTGTTTTAGTTCAGCCCCGTAATGAACATTTATGAACGCAACGAAAACCTATCGAATGTGAATTTTGTTTTTGTTCTTTTTTTATTATTATTTTGTTTTAGTTATGGTATTGTGCCGAACGCGACGAAAACCGACCGAATTCGCGTAGCGTTTTGTTTTAGTTCCAGTAACGTAACGAAAACCGACCGAATATTGCTTTTTATTTTTTTTAGTTATGGTACTGTAACGAACATGAAATAAGCCGACTGAATTTGCGTAGACTCGACCGCTTCAACGCTCGGGTTTTACCAATGATCGAGTTTTACCAACCGATGCAATGCCATTGGTCCACCCCAATTTTTTTATAATTTTTTTGGTTTTATTTTATGTCTTTGTTCCGACACAATAACGTGTGACATCTGCCCAAAATCCGACCCGACCCAGGTACCCGTTTTCGAATCCGATTCTTTTTATGATTTAAAATTTGACTATTAATCTTTGTAAACTTAACATTAAATTTATCAAATATATATATATTACTAATAATAATAATAATAGTATTAATTTCTTGTCGCCGTCCCGCCTCTTTCTCTTTCTTGTCGCCGTCCTGCCCCTCTGCTTAACCCTTACGCCTTGACCCCTTTTTCTCTTAACTCTTTGCTTGTCCTTTGGTTCTTCCCGCCTAAGGATGTCTGCGCAGCTCCACGCGCCAGACTCCTTACAAGGAAGCCTGCGCGAAGACCAACTGTTCCTGCGATACGCGAGGCGAACTGTTCCCGCAGCGCGCTAAGATTATAGTTCTTCCCGCGGCGCGCTAAGAATTATAGTTCTTCCCGCGGCGCGCTAAGAATTGTAGTTCTTCCCGCGACGCGCTAAGAATTGTAGTTCTTCCCGCGACGCGCTAAGGATTGTAGTTCTTCCCGCGGCGCGCTAAGGATTTGTAGTTCTTCCCGCGACGCGCTAAGGATTGTTCTGTCTGCCTTTGCCCTCGCGCGCGCTCGAGCCTTCTCGCGCTAGACCTTAAGTCTTTTCTTCAGTTTAGGTCAGCCTGTATGCTTTTGAAATATCTTATCTTTGGTATGAGCACTGTAGGTCAGTTCCGACATCTGTCCGAAAAGCCACTTTCGGCGCAGCATGCGCACCAATCCTATTGGTTGACAGAAAAAGTGACTGACATAATCTTTTGAAATCTTCTTTTGCATGTCTTGAACAGTGCTTTATCTTACACCTCCCATGCTTTGACCTGTAACCTGTCAGCCTTTCCCCATCCCCTGCAGCTGCCGGCATATCTTTTTAATATCTTTTGCTTTTGGTTTCTTGTGCTTTTTAATATCTTTTGCTTGATTTGATAAGATCTTTCCCCCTTTTTAAGGGACTGTGTTCCCTTGGGTTCTCCCTATAAATTAAGCTAATTTCTTAACACTACACACACTACACTTAAACACTCCCCAAAATCTTTCTCCCTTACTCTCAGCCGAAGATCTTCAGCGACGCCTCCAACTCCACTCTCTTGCCTCCGTCTTCTCTTCTGTTCTGCCCAGATCTCGGTAATCATAAATATATATATTTAGTTTTAATTTGTTTAACTAACAAAAATCGATACTTACTGCATATATTCAAGACATAAAAACCAATCGTTAAACCAATAACCTCTTATTTATAGGTTAACTTGTGCTTGTTTAAAAGTTGGTTCTTGCATTATCCTTCAACACACCTTTTTCAGGTGAGTAATCTCGTACTTAATCCCCTTTTATTTTTAACGTTTTGGGATGTTCATGTGTTCTTACAACTTGAGTCTTAAACTTGTTTATGAAATTTATGTGCGCAAAACCCCATGTGTTATGGACGTTTACTTGGCTGTTTATTTGTATGTGTGAATCATTAACCGCTTTGTTCGGCCTATTCCGAAGTTTTCATGGATCCATTAGATGAACACGGGAGACCTATCGTTTACGGTTTTCTTGTTTTGTTTACACATGCACGTATGATTATTCGTTTTTGTGCTCGATTGGGAGCACGGATTGAACTATGAGCTATGATCTATTTAGGCTTGATCACAATCTGATTACACCCTATGTTAAACCCCAGTTAAGCACATGTTGCGCGCAGTGTTTGTTATTATCTATTTATATCTATTAAACTTGATTTCTCACCGACACGCAAGTGTTGACGTTTTATTTTAACACATGTTCAGGTTTGCTGTAGCTGCTTTTGGGAATCTCAAGGACACGTAGGATGTTTTCCTTTTCTTTGGACCTAGATTAAAATGTAACAAGACAATTTATGTTATTTGAATATTTTGAGTTATGATATGATTTATGTTACTTTACGATTTGTGTTCTGCGCGTGCGCAATGAAAATGTATTTATTAAATATTGACACCCAAATAGTGTCACGAGTAATGAAACAATACGTGGCGCCCCGATGTATAATCCGCCATCGGTCGGGGTGTTACATAACGCACTTAACCGAAACTGACCGAATTCGCGTCGACTTACCGTATCCTTGGGTTTTACCGCCACCCAAGTTTTACCGACCTGCCCAACGCAACACGTGGGAAAACACTAGTTGAATATATTTTAAATCTTTAGAGGAGGTGGATGAATTCCGACAATTGCTTATGGTATGTCAAACTGTGGTGTTAGGATTGGGAGAAGACAAACTTTGTTGGGATCTAGATGAGTCGGGGTCATTTAATGTTAAGAGTGTTAAATGGCACGTTGTAAATGAGCGAGGTGTTATGCCCGAGTTTGTGTTTAAATGGAATAGTTGGGTACCCAAAAAGGTGAATTTGGTGGTTTGGAGAGCGGGGTTAGATCGTCTACCGACTTGGGTTGCGTTAGCGGCCCAAAACATTAATGTCCCCTTGCTTGATTGTGCTTTTTGTGGAGATCACAATGAATCGGTGGAGCATATTTTCGTGTCGTGTGGTCTTGCCCAAGCGGTTTGGCATGCCATCTCCTATTGGTGTCAGGTCCCCGCAATATATGCATTTCGAGTCAGGGATCTTCTTGAGCTCCACAAATTCTCCTCCATTCCAAAGAAGAAGGCTAAAGTTTTTTATGCTATAATGTTGGTTGCGCTTTGGAGGTTGTGGAAGGCCCGAAATGAGGTAGTCCATGATGGGGCGGTCATTCACGCGGCGAGATTGGTGGAGGAAATTAAGGTGATCAGTTTCCTTTATGTACGTAATAGAGCGAAAATCACTTTTGTTACTTGGGAGGATTGGAAGGATTTTAGTTTCTAAGATGGATAATTGTATATGGGCAAAAAAGATAGTTAAATCTTGTTTCTAATATATGTAATGGTTTGACTAGCTTCTGGCTAGTATTTCTTAAGGATAATTTGTTGGTCTTTAAAAGAAAGAATATGTTTTAACTCGCAAATTTATATGTTTCCTTAAAGTAGGGCTGAGCACGGTTCGGTTCGGTTTTTAGGTGAAACCGAAACCGAAAAGTCGGTTTTTCAAATACACAAACCGTTCGGTTTTCGGTTTTTCGATTTTTGGATTTTTTTCGGTTTCGGTTCGGTTATAATCGGTTTTTTTTTTGTGTGTGTAGGCATTGCAAAAAAATTCCAAAATAATGAAAATGCATATTAGATTCAAAACACAAAAATAGGCATTTGTTACGTGGAACCAAACGAATACAAACTTGCAAGAGTACTAAAGTTTAAAATTCAATAAAGTTCTTAATAAAAAAACACTAAAACTTCAGTTCCAATGTTCATTCTTCATCTTATTCATATTCAAAGTTTACTCCCGATCTTCTCCATCTTCATAATCTTCATCACCATCAATGGTAGATCCTTTTAGTGTTTTGTTTCCGGTCATAACAGTTAAAAAAAACACATATAATTGTATTAATATTTAAGTAAAAACACATATCGGTTCGGTTCGGTTTTTTAAAAATGAAAAACCGAACCGAAACCGAAAATTCGGATTTTCAAAAAAAACAAAAAATTAACCGTCGGTTAATGCTTCGATTCGTTTTTTTCGGTTCGATTTATTCGGTTAATTCGGTTTTGGTTCGGTTAATTCGGTATCCTGCTCACCCGTACTTTAAAGCCATATTTTCTAGTGTATATGTATCCTAAACTCCTAAAGCACAACTTCTTAGTGCATAGTTATAATATATTTTTATATATTTTTTTGGGACAAAAATTATTCTTACAAATTTAGGTAGGGGTGTTCGCGGTTTTTATATCAAACCGTTAGTAACGGTTTTATTTTTACAAACCAAAACCAAACCGTAGAATTCTTAAAACGAACCAAACCAAACCAAACCATTAGTAACGGTTTGGTTTCACGGTTTAGGCTTGTTGGGCTTTTATGCAACATATATATAAGTAATGCCATAAAAAAATCAGAATTTAACAAGTTGTTAAACGCAGGCTTTCAAAGTCCAAACAAGCTGTTAAATATTAACCATGCTATGCAGAAACAATTGAAACTGAAAATCATCCAAATTTTTAGAAAACAAACTGAAGTGCCAGGCTTATAACAAATTATAGGTTATAATTAAAAAAAAATGCATAAAGTTGGATTAAAATGTTTTACAACTGGGTTAGGCCATTATTTTATTCACTGTGTGTGTATTTCATATATAGTTTATACAATTCTTAATTTAATTAATTAGGTCCAATTAATATATATGTATAAATAGAATAACAAATAATTCTAAAAGTTAAATATAATAAAATTATATTTAACACATGTTTAAATTACATAATATAGACCTAGGGTATAGAAGTCGTAACACATGCGGTTTACATTCGGGCTTTCTTACAAACTTGAGACGCCATATGTGGCAAAGATAGTTAGTAATGGGCTTGGCTATGTTGCTGTATCCAATTATTTGGATTAAGTGATCGTTTCACAAAAGTATTGAGAATTTAATTACAAGAAAAGACATATTACAATTGAATTATTGATAATTTCTTTTAAGTTGATCCTTTCAGAGAGCTATTTGTATTTGGGGATTTTTTGAATCGGTACGTCATTATAATAATATTATAGTTTTAATCTTTCTTTTTTGATTGGTTAAATGCGACAGGATTTTGTGGATATACATAAATTTTCAACAATGATATTTGGCAACATGACTGCAAGTTGGTTATCCTTCGTCGTAGAGGTGACAATTTTGTGCATGTTACTACTTATAATATATTGATTAATTTTTCCATCTAATATGTAATTTTAAGTAGCATTGTAATATAAAACGTTGTTTTATTAATAATATATGATAATATTATTATGTATCATATTTTGTTTACATTTTCTTAAATTGGTCAAAATCTAATATGTCTATTTCTTTTAGTAAAAAAGTTTGGGCCACTATAACCATCATCGCTTCCAAATTACACTAACATTAATATTAAACATATAAAATAGCCACATTTATTTGGCATAATATATTTATGATGGTTTAAATAGAAATTAGTTTAAAAAATTTATAATTCCATAAAATGAATTTTTAACACATATTTTTGTGACACGCTAAATTAAATAAAATTTATAGGATTAGTTTTTACAGCAAATTAATTATTCGAAGTAAAACGATCTAATTTATTAATGTTGTTGTACCACGCAAAATTAAATAAATATATAGGATTACTTTTCATAACAAATAAATTATTCAAAGTAAAACGATCTACTTTATAAAAATTTGAATATATTTAAGTGAACGCAACACAATAAGGAGCCGTTTTATATAGTTTTTTTTTGCAGATGGTGTTATGTTCACTAAAATGAATTATTAATTTTGTGATTATTAAAATGCATTTTTATATGTGAGTTAAGGACAAATATAACATTTATTTAAAATAATTTGACACAAATACAAAATTTACAAATTGTTCAAATATATAAGCATATATATATATATATGTATGTATGTATGTACAATTGACATTTTCAGATAAAAAAAAACTTCTTTAAGTTTCAGAAAAGACAGTTTCCTGTTGTAGTTTGGTTTTACAATGATCATCAACAAAAGTCTAGGCCAGTCTATAGCAAGAGTTGACATACTTAAAAGACCCATTTTACAGATGATCAACTTTATCTAGATTTATCAAGAGTGAAGAGTAGGGACGAACAAAAAAATAAATACTTATTTTAGATAAGCAAGAGAAAGATGCAAACAAAGTAAAAAAAATATTGTTTATAAGTAAAAATTTGTAGCTTTTGAAGTTTATGTTTTAAAGTTTAAAATTTTGTTTGTAAACATTCTACTAAGTAATGTCATTTTTTGTAAGTCCATGTTTTTCAATATTATATTTTCGTTTGAATATGACTTACAATTATTATAAATTATATTGTTGTCTCAAAATACATATTAAAACAATGTTGTCGTTTGAAATTGTATATACGCTTACTTGGACGGTTTTTTATATTTCTGCCCGTGTAATTCACGGGTCATTAACCTAGTATGTAATAAAGAAAAACTAATTTGAAGGAGACATTTACAGCATAACTGTAAAAAAATAAACTTGCAGGACACATTTATTAATAGATGATAGAAAATAAATTTGCCGGACACATTTATTACATACTTGTGATTATAAGATTGCTAATGTTAACAACTAACAATAAATATAATAATTGTTTCATATAACACATAAAGTATTTAGAGTATTTTGAAAAGCTTGTATTATTATAATTTTGGGAAAAAAGAAACATTCATAAGCATCCTTATAAAATATAATAGAAACATATTGACATGAAAAATATATACCAAATGATCAGGATAAAAATACTAATCCTAATTAATCCATTATGTAATCTTTAATTCGACTGACTAACTAAAAACCATAGTGTATTTAAATTAAAGTCAAACAATCTTAATACAAAATTTATAACAATATATCCTGATGTATATACAAATGTTACACTTATATCATAAAAAAAATGCATCATAATAACATAAGTCTGGAATTATTATTATCTTATAAATGTATACACGAAATCTTGAATTAAACTATATAATTATTAATAGTAAATTTAAGATTCTGATGTAATATTGGTTACTCATGTTTGTGGATTGAAAAATAGAACAATACTATAGAGTACATAACATGTAATAAACAGTTTGTGTAGAGAATTGTATGTTTATTCAACATGTTAATACTGAGGATATCATAAACAATTTAAATATATGTACGTTACAAAAGTCGAAGGGATTAGCAAAAGAACGTACATTAGAGTACCGGTAAGCAGAATATCAATAATCTTGACAACTGATAAAACTTAAAACACTATTGAAACAGTGGAGAAATGATCTACGTCAACCAAAATATTTTGTGTCTCCATTTTGCTGTTTGTGAAATAATAAGATTGTATACAAATAAATAAATTGATATAAATGTAAATGCATGCATATTAACAACAAAACATATGAATGGAACAATGAGTGATAAAAATGAAACTTACAGTGATCGTAAAGTTGCTTTCTAGATCTATCGATGTTGGTGTGAAAATTCTCTGTCATACATTTTACATATGGATGTAAGAGTATGTATATTTTGGTTAATTGATAAAACATGGAATGCTGTTTCAAATTGATTCATTTTAATTCAAAAATTGAAACTGAAAATATATGAATTATGAAACCTATATGTGAGAGGATTGCTATGAGTAAAATAAAATCGGAAATAGT
Organism: Bidens hawaiensis; assembly: GCF_021521415.1. Lineage (NCBI taxonomy): Eukaryota > Viridiplantae > Streptophyta > Magnoliopsida > Asterales > Asteraceae > Bidens > Bidens hawaiensis. The sequence goes on from NW_027505750.1 coordinate 85,660, forward strand.
AATTTAAATAAATATGAACTGTAAAACTATGTTAATGCAAATGTGTTTATACATCTTAAATATGTAAACCGAGATTCTAGTAAGATTTAAAAGTAACAATAATAATAACTAGGAAAAAACCCGTGTAATACACGAGTGGTTAAAAAAATAAAACAAAATGTAAAATGTATAACAATTAAGAAAAAGAGAAAGCTAACATCAATTCATCCTAGTTAAGGAAGCCACAAACATTTTAAAAGCAAGGTAGTGAGTTCGATTTCCATCAACAACATAATTTTTCATTTTATTCTTCATAAAGGGGAAATTGTAAAAATGGAAACTTGTAAACTTGACAGTCTATGTTGAGGGTCTAATTGAATGACACGTGGAAACATTTTGTTGCTTGAATAATATAGGTAGATTATGTGGTCTTTTCATTAATTATAATTAATTGTTAACAAATTTAGCCTACAGTGTGCAACAAGTTCAACTATATTTAAAGTTATGAATTCAAATTTAAAATGACATTTTAAAGTTTTAAAATCCATAATACATAAAATGATTTTTTTCCCAAAATTTCATTAAAAAAATTAATATTCTGTTAAAATGCATATATCGTAATTGTGATATCTTAAATACGAGATACTAAAAAGTAAGAACTCAAAATAGAAGTAACTACTAATTTAAATAAAAATGCATTGTCAAATCAAGGTTTTAGTAACATTTAAAAAAACTTATGTGATTATTTTCTTAATTATAATTAGTTGTTACCAAATTTAACGTATGCTTTCTTATAATAAAGTCAAAATGAATGTTAAGTTTTGAATTCAAAACTGATTTTTAAATGGTGTTTGACCAACATTTCATAAAAATTGTTCATGAAAATAAACAAATGAATTCAAAACTGATTTCTGTAATAATAATAAAAAAATAGTTCATTTTTAAATCGTTTTTTAAAATGCTGTTGGAAATACACACATACGTGGCGACACAAACATTTGATCAAACAGTTGACGGGAATAAAAATAAACTGAATTTAAAAGGATTGACTAATCTGCATTTATAAATTGCTAAAAAAAGTGTTGAATAAAAAATTGATACTTTTTATTAGATGACCCGAACTCGTTTTGCTTATAAAAAAATGAATGTACTAATTCTATGCTACTTCCACTATGTTATACCAATTGTGATTCAACACCTTATTTTTTAGCAATTTATCAAACCTAAAATTTGCATCATACAATTTCCCCAATTTCAATAAAAATTACACAATACAATGCTTTGAGATCATCCAGAAAGAACAATGTAGTAACAGAAAATAAAATATTTAAATGATCACATACAATCTCAGTGCATGGAATTTATTAACAAAATAGATGTTTTTTTGATATGTTGATTTATTCATTCAAATTTGGTAATCAATGCATATTTAAATTATTTATGTTTTATACATATATATGAATCTATTTGCATGCATAAAATATTTGCAGCAATGAACAGATCTAACAAATCAATCTTGGCACGAAACTCCTGCTTGATCATGGCAACACAATGAACATCAATTTTGGACATTATTATTGCATAGTTATAAGCAATTCAAACTGATTTCATGAGTCCTTATTGTTAAAAAATATTGACTTCTTTTATAAAAAAATAAGGTATATATTGAGCATAATAACATTTTAGGTATTAAATTGTTACAAATGGTCATTAGCGTGTACATAATATTTTCAAATATATTGAAAATGTGGTAACTCATGAGTAAAACTATTTTCACCCATGATCCATGGATAAAACTATAAGAAGAAGAAGAGAGATTAGAAGATTTATGCCAGAATTGAATATGCTTATGACAACTAAACATTATTATGTTTGTTTATTAGTACGGTAAGACCTTCTGCATCAGGGCCATCCATAGCTTATGTGGAGGAGATTTGTGAGAAGGATGGAAAATGCAAGTGTTGGGGAGGTTGAGGCGGAGGTCATCCATCCTTGAAGATCCTTTATCATGGATGGTGAAGGTTGGTGGTTTGTGGGTCCTCATATAGGTGATGTGAAAATTATGAGGTTGTTTGTCGGAAGAATGAATATGTTATTGTTGTAGGTAAAGTGTTTGTGGAAAAATTGAAAGGAAAGTTGATGTGGTACGTTGACTAGGCTGTTTGTGAAGAAAATTACTCTGAACTGATGCGAACAGTGTAAGATAAGATAATAAGATTAGTAAGTAGTAACCTTTTGTTATTAAAATAAGTTAAAATATATTTAAATAAAAACCGGCTTGATGTGTGGCAAAGCATTTACTTTTTACATATATAGTCTTTGTAACGTGAATCCGATGCAACTCTCCACTCTCTTTTCTTTATTTGCTTTTCAAATCTTTTTGCCCATTTTCTTTTATTAATCTCCTGTTTAAGAATATTAATAATCATGTAGTTATGTTCTCCAAGTTAAGCATTAATATTCTTGTTTTATAGTCCAATTTGGATATATTTATTTTATTAACTAGTAATACGATATCTTGTTTTCTTGTAACTTACACATTCTACCAACACATGGAGCCATATGAAACAACAAAAGAATCGGTCGTGGACTAGGTCCAAAGATTAGGTTTTTGGTTAAGATTGGTGTAATGATCCAACGATGGGGTTTGGTTGAGATTGTTTGAATATTCTATGTTGGTTTACAATGCTCGACTTATTCAACTATTGTGTTCTTGAAAAGGTCTTTTTATTTTGCACGTTCAAGACATCAAGTGATCAATTTGATTGAAGTCTAGAGCATAAATTTGCTAAAAATTTAATAAAAACCATGGCTTAAAACATTCTTTTACTTAGAATTGGAATATAAGTTTTTAAGTCAACTTAAAGCCCCTCGGAAGGGAGACACATGTTGTAAAGTCAACCTGTGCTTCTTATTAAAAAAAAATCATAATTGATTTGAGAAACTAAATGAAAATTCATATATTATTTTTTAATTAGTGGCTTTTTTTTTTAACAAACAGGGTATTAGATCTAAAACATTTTATTTGATATGACTTTAAGTTTGTGTTAATAAAGAGATCAAGATAAAAGAGACATTACCAATTTACCCTATGAACACATTAATCCACTTTACCAAACTTCTCGCGGTTTTTCAACTAAGATCCTTTTAGCAATACATTTTTTAAACTCATAGAGATCATCATTTACAAACTTCTTTCTAATTTTAAGAATCAATAATCTTCTTCTCTAGAAAAGGTAAATTATCATCTTACATTGTTGTCGCTTGTCAATCACATGAAACATGTTTGTATTGGTCTAAGACCAATACAAATCTAGTAAACAAGCTAAGACAGTCTTAGCTTGTTTACTAATCTGGAGTTCTTAACATAGCACATTTAATCAATCAAACCGCACATCAACGACCCTTCTATGTGATTCATGCGCTTCTTTAACATGCGACCTACTTGAATCCAAGTTCAACCATAAATCAGTCGTCTTCCCTTCATCCATCAAGAGGTTTCTTATTTAATATTTCAAACATTTATTGCGCCAACTAATCTATTAATATTCAAACGGTCTATTCATAGTTGGACCATGAATCAGTCATCCTCCCTTCATACATGAAGCCCTCTTTTTCGATACGTCAAGCATTAATTGTATATGTTTAAAACACAATACGAACACATGAACATAAACACACTACACACAAACAATTAGGTCTTGTAACCGTTTTTGTACATTAAATGGTGGTTATTGTTAGGTGAAGAATAGACATCAATGGAAGCAAGCTTTATAGTTGCAACTTCTTTTCTGAACAAATAAATTACCTAAATTTTTCATGCCATTAAACTCTCTCAACCAATACTCACAAACTTATTAAAATCTCATCTAAATTTCCAACCAATCCTAGGTTATAAGTTTATAAACTAATAAAATCACAACACAATTAAAATTTGCATTAAAAATAATAATAAAGTAAATTAAAAGCAAAGATATCAAAAAAAAAAAAAAAAAAGTCACCAATTAGGTCCATTTATATTTTCAACATGTAGTTAAGACTTAAGAAAATAACAATTATTATTTTATTTAATTTTATATAGAGACCCAAATTGTACAATTTAAGAAAAAAGATCTCTTTATCTTAACCTTAATTAATCATAAATTCATAATTACTAAACATTTTTACTGGTGACACATGACTTCTCTCATGTCAGCCATCGGGTACGTCAGTATAGTCCAATACTGACGTGCACATATTTTTAAACCGACGACTCTGACACCCGGGGCGACGTGACCGGAAAAAGCGGCAAAAGCCGCGGCTCGGCCGTCGCCGCCCATGGCGACGGATGCAAATAAAACCCTTTTTCCGCGATCACCCGCTCCTCCTCCGAATTACAAACCGACGACGAAGATGGCTTATTAATAAACGGACTTTCCACCAACGGTGTCACCGGACTTAACACCAACGCCGGAAAATCAAGAATGCTGGGAGACAACAATTCCCGGACACGTGGCGAAGACTCTTGTCCGTGTCCGGATTTTCCCACGGACGGGTTGATCATCAGTCCGTTTTTCAAACTGTTCCTACGTTCGTAGAGTTTGAACCCTTGTTTCTTCTGTTGACCGGTTTTGACCGGTGGGATGGATCCTTTGGATGACCCGGTAAGCATCTGGACCTACTTGTTTTGAATGAAGTGGTGTCCGCTTGGACGAACGTGGTCGGGTATGGGTTCGGGTCGGATCTTGAAATGGGCTTTGGAGTTAAAGGTGGTGTGGTGGATGGAGAGTTGGCCGGAGATGGGTCGGGTTGAGATTCCATTGATGGGTTAAAGGACAGACAGACAAGAGAATTTGAAGAGGTTGAGGTTTGTATTGTATGTATGTTATGTTTGTTATGTTCACTTGAGTTTGAGAATCTAATGTTGTGTTGTGTTGTGTTGTGTTGTGTTGTGTTTGTGTGTGTCAACTTAGGGTTGAGTTTGTAGTTTAACCATTTGAGTTTAGTGGTTTGTGAGATGTGGTCCTTTATGTATTTATAGTGTTTTGTTTACACCCTTCTTTTTGTTAGAACGGAACGAGTTGTATCTCACCGCATTATCGTGCATTCGGACCAATGTTCATGGGCGTTGGCCTTAGGTGAGGGTTTTCCCGGATCGAAAGGCGGAGGGTATCCCGTTGTGATGAATATAACCAGTAGCCCATTAAAAGTTTTGTTGGTTGTTTAAAAAAAGGTTTGTTATATTTTTATTCTCTATTTTAATCTCGATCTCTAGATTTTATAGATTTTAGAATAGTGCTTCTCTGTGTAATTTAAACATTGTATATTAAGTATTTGTTTTGTACTTCAAGCATGTAAGAAAAATATAGAAATAATAATAAAAGAATATAGAGATAGAGAATCAGACGTGAGAGGTCAAATAAGTTTTACATGTCTACTATTTTAATAGAATAAATAAAATTATTATCTATGAGTATAAAGCAAAGTTCAAAAAATAACGCATTGGTATTACAATGGTGTGTCTAAATCAACTATAATCGTACGTCGACACTAGAGCACGTGTCTAGGTTGTTAGGTCTGGCATATGAATGAGCCGAGTGATTGTAAAGATGCGTCCAATCACTATGAAAACCCTAGGTAATTTGTTTGCATATACCCTTACCTATGAAATATGAAGGGCAATGAAACAAGTATTGTAATATTGTATTGATGTGTGTGTTGATATAGTATACCAAATTGATTTTTTTTAAAGGATGGCAAAGTGATGTGGCAACTTACCAAAGGTGATGGATTGTGAAACAAAAGACTTTTTGATGCTATTGTTTTGTGGGGTTAAGAAGAGAAACAAAGAAACAACTATAGGGGACAATGAGATAAAGTATTTGACTTGAACTATTTTTCTGACTTTTATGAAGATAATGTGTGTGTATGCCATATTTGAAATCAAGCTTTTGATTATATGTTTAACAGAAAAAGAAAAAGGTAAATCCCATTAAGTAACATTTCTTATTTATTTTTATGAAAATATTTATATACTTTTTTTAATATATTTTTTCTGAAATTCTTAATCTTTTGATCCATACTATAAATTCTGATTTACATAACATTGTCTAAATATGTAAACATCTACACAACCCTATAGAGATTTGACTATTTTACCGGGATGGTTACAACATGAGTCAAATTTTGACTTTTGGTGGAAATCCCAAGTTGGGCCTTAGTGGATTGACGTAACGGCCCAACATCATATGAATTAGGTTATAGGTGCACAAATCGGGTTTTCCAAATACCTGAGTTCGGGTATGGAATCGGGTTTGGGTATGACCGAGTATTGGAAAATCATGTATTGGCAATACCTGGGTCGGGTTCGGGTATTGTCTCTAAAAACCATACCTTATGCATCGGGTTCGGGTCGGGTATAGAACCCGGTATTCTAAATCGGGTATTTGAATACCCTATTTTGGGTATTGAAAAAACCCTATTTTTGGGTTTTTTTTGGGCTATTTTCCAGGTTTTTTTCAGGTATAGATTAGATTTTTAAATGGTTACAATTTTTAGGGGTATTTCGAGTATTTTTTCGGTAATTTTGGGTATAATTCGGGAATTTGAAAAACCTGGTCCCGGGTATGGAACCGGTTTCGGTTTTCGGGTATTACCGGGTATAAATCGGGCCGGTTCCGAATGTAGGTTTTGTACATGAAATGCATAAACTATTCGTACCCTATGGGTAGGGTCGGGTACGGGTTCGGATATTAAAACCCGGGTGTAAAAAAACCGGTTTAGGATATTTTTTTTGTGGTTCAATTCCGGTTCGAGTTTTTGTGCACCTCTCGGTTTCATTACATTTTATCCTTCCTCTTTAGGCCCAATGTCCGAAAACTACATAAGTTTTTTTTTTTCCTGAAAAAAAACAACAATATACCTGAAGAAACACTAACCGGACCCCGGACAGATTACGGGTAACCTGGGGGTTAGATAGATGTTTCCCACGAGGGGTTAGACCCAGAAAAGATGGTTCTTCTGATAACCTGCAAAACAGACACCGTGAGCTTGTCACTGAGAAGGGGGGGGGTTCCTCCTTGTGACCACCCTCCGGCGTGAGAATCAGACTAGATTGCTCTTTAAATATAAATGTATATTAAGAGATTGCTAGAGCAGATATCAGGTATAATATGATGATAATGTGATAAGATATGATAAGATGAGATGGTCATACCATTTATGGTATTTATAGCCGAAGGTAGGTTTCCAAGGAGGTGTGGCCTGCTGAATAGTATTCCTGTTCTAAGTAACGCATGATTTTCTTTTTCTTGTGTGTTAAGTTATCGATTTAATGAGACAACTAACTATATGAATTATAGAGGCCAGGTTAATATGGTATTTCAGTCTTGAAAGAATCAATCATTCTAGGATGATAACAAAAAACATGTGAGCATCCTTGATCACAAACATACAAGTCTCTAGGGTCATTGGACTGTTCTTTGTGCCCCCATCCATACCTCATCCAATAGTCTCCCTACACAAAGTATGTGCCCACAAACAAAAGCTAAAAATTAAAGTGTCATTTTCTTGGGTTAAAAGTTAAAACCCTTGAATTGTCACTTTTATATATCACAAGCATAGGTTGCCAACATTGATTGTCACGAGCAATGTTTAACTTAGTATATGTTAGTTATAGCATCTCTAATGTGGGGCTTAGGGACCATGTCAATCCTTTTTTCTCAACGATTGCGCCACCGCTCTACTCATTCGGATTTCTCTCATTCTTCACGGACATCAATGAACACCTCTCTCTCTCTCATCGGCCTCGATGAACCGTCACGTTCTCTATGCAGCATGTGGATCGGAGGCCCACTACGTTCTCTTCCCTCTCTCCTCCACATAAATGTTACATACTGTCAAAGGCGGAAAAAAAATATCCCGGAGAGATATTCTTAGGCTAGTGTGTATGGTTCATTTGAATCATTCCCGCTCATTCGTCACATTTGCGCCACGTCAGCTTTGCCTCCCTCATTCTTCCTCACATTTCAACTGGGTGTATGGATCATTCCCTTCATTCTCTATCATTCTCCACCATTTCATTATATCATATTATAAACAATTAAAAAAGAAAAAGAACAACAAAAAATAAAAAAATTGATTGGCACTGACGTGCCTGACCACCAACAGTGGCCCACGTCACTAGCGAAATAGGAGGGGGCGATGTTCACTTGCCTCATTTGAATGAGGAGGGTGCTACATCAGATCAGTGGAGAATGTCCACTGATCCATACCCTTTGACCTTAGTAACACGAAGGGATCTAATTCTATCTATGCTATAAGTACATGTTCTCTCTTTGCCTAACAAGTATAATTCTGTTACATTAATAGAGTTATAATAAAAACAAACTTCACAGTCTAAGGTTTAAACCACTTGAGCTAAGGATCATTAACAAAAATAAATATCATTGGTTTGAACCCATTATCTTTGGATTATTAACATTATTTACTTCTTATATTAAATAGTATGAGTTACTAATAATTTAATAATATTAACTAGTGAGAAGGAAGGACATGAGGAAGTAGCTTATTATTTGGCATTCCGTGTTCCCACACATCCTTACCTCATACTCTTGACTTTCATACATCAATTGTGAAATCTCTAAGCAAAAGCTAAGATGCTGTTAAAGCAATTAGAGACAATGGGATCAATTGTTGACAGCAAATCCAGGTTTCATGGATTTATTACTTTTAATTCACTTTATCGAGAAATATGCCACCTTAAATTAAGGGACAAAACATGTTGAAAAGTGAAAACGAATATCATGATTGATTTTTTTTTTATTTTCTTTTTTTAAACATATAGATCAAACAAGTCTAAGCTGATCGAGTCCTAATACAATGCATGCCATTTACCAAAGTTTTTTTTTTTTTTTTTTTTTCCTTTTTTTTAATATAGAATGAACCTTAAATTGTTTTTATCAAAGTCCATGAATAATCGGTTTATTGTTTTTTGTTATTTCTGTAACACCCTGGCTTTAAGCGGAATACGCCTGGGTGTAACGTACAGATCGTTCATGAGCTCGTAACGCTATTAAAGCGACATTAATTATATTTAATTCATTTCATATCATCAAAAATACACACATTGTTCATAAATAAAAGAAAACAATAACACTTCATCGAAAAAGTAAACAAGTCCTTTATTTCAAATATCCTAAGGCAAACTAATGATCTTCGTCCTTAGCACACCATCGGTTCAACCTGTAACACGTCGAAAATAATATATTTTGTCAACAATTAAGTTGGTGAGTTTTCATAAGTTTTTGCGTATACATATATATAGGAAACTTGCGATTCAATAATCGTAATGCAATAAGTATTCAAGCGTAAAGTAAATGAAATTAAATAGTGTCGTCCTCCCGTTCGTTTAGCCAAAGCCGTTGAAGTCGGGGAAATGAGAACCACCTTACGTAAACAACCAGAGTCGCAACGTTAGACGGCGCGGTACATCCCGTCGGACCCTCCCACTATGTGTATGCGTTTGCGTAACTTCCACCATAAAAACAATAAACACATTGCAAGCAAGTTCACGTATAATCATAAACAATATGCATGAATAATATTAACATGTACGATATAAGTGAATCGGTTTGTAAACAATCACATAACTAACGAACGAAAAACTTGTGACGTGCTACCCCCAAAATATTATGAAACGTTAAAATGGGGTTATGAAGAACTCACTTGAAATGCGGAATACGGTAACGAGAAGACGATTAAGGTAAAAGCGAACTAGTTGGTCCCGCGATAATTCCCGACAATTTGTCCTAATTATTTAAGTGTAAATGAAACAATTACTTAACGAACTAAATGAACAAGACACATAGAGATGGGTTTGCAACGGATTTGGGGTCGTTAACGTATTAGTTATATTTTATAGAATTTTGATAAAAGTGAAATCAAATTTTATTAATTTCAATTATTAGAAAAAAAAATGAAAGGTTATATTTATTTATTAAAGAAAAACATTTAAAGTATATATACCAACTTATCTATGAATACTCTTTAGTTGATAGTTTAACGAGATTCCATTTAGAAAGATAAGTAACACTTTTATTATTATTATGGTTATTATTATTATTATTATTGTTATTGTTATTTAATGTAAAAAAGAAAATATAGATATATAAATATAAAAGATTATATATATTTAAATATATGAATTTGAAATTTTATTTTAGAAATTTATTGAGGTTCGGTTTTGATGTGTGGGTGAAAGAATGTGTTTTAAGTAATTTATATCGTGTGTTTTATGTGTTTATATGCCTTGGACACGATTACTTTGAGTGGTTTTACATTTACAAGTGAGTGGAGCTTAAAAGAGCTAAATTGGCGCATATGAGATGGAATAGAAATGAATATTTTCTTTCATGGAATGATAGAGAATTTGAAGACGAAGACGTGGCAAAAAACGGTGCGTAAAACGGAGCTATAACGAAGAAGTTATGGGCAAAACAGTGTGTGGGGTCCGTCACCGTAAGGCAGTGGTTGATGACCGTAGGCTACGGTCCCACCATAGCTTACGGTGGGGAGACCGTAGGCTACGGTCGTCTGGGCGGAAAAACACGATTTTTTGGGTTTTTCTTCCATATTTAAGCCCGGTTCAACCCTAGGACGGCTATGCTTCATTCCCTAACATATTTGGGCGATTTTGGGGCCATTCTTCACCATTCTAACACCTCCCAATCACCATAATCATCCATGGTTTCATCCTTCCAATCCATAATCGAGCTAATCATGATGAAGAGGCAAGGCTAATCCGCTCGTGACGATCTCTGGGTGTAGGGTTAAGTTGTTCATTGGATTTGTGGTACTTTAAACCTTAACTTTTGGATTTGTATGCTTGACAATTTTCTTGGGTAATCAATGATATTTGAAGTTTATCAGTTAATGATTTTGGTCATCAACAATTAGGATTGAGTTCTTAGTGTCATTGGCCTAGTTATCTTTAACCATTGAACTAATGTTTTATCATTACCTAAGATTTACAATCAATTAGATTATTGTTTAGCCGTGTCAATCAATTGGATTAAGTTCTAACGATCAACATGGTAAAACATCTATTCTCTCGGTTTATTGATTCAAACGAAGGTTATAATTCAATAGGTTTAATCGTTTATCCAATTTACTTCAAAACCTGAAACCTGGAGATTGGTTACCCTTTTTATAATTGTTTATAAATCAATTCATTAGTGTTTTTGTTTAACAAATCTTTGAAACTGCTTGACATCGTATGTCCGTTTAGTATAATTAGTTGTTAAGAATTAAACTCGATTAGCGCTTTCTACTGATTCCCTGTGGATTCGACACCTTACTTGCCCTTGCTAATGAATGTATTTTACAAATGTTTTTGATTGACCTTTCGACATCGATCAAAATGGCTCTATTGCCGAGGAATTAATGCGCAAAGTGCTAGTTTAGTTTATTAATTTAGTTTTTTTTTATTTACATTTATTCGTTTGATTTTACGTGAGGTATTTGTGTGTCTCATGTGTGCAGGTAACTCAAGATAACGTGGAGTTGGGTTTATGACCCAGTTGAAGGATATAAGGCCGTGGAGGACGACGATTCATACCCTTCATTTTCATATCGTGAACCACCTTCAGCAAACTATGAGTTAGATAATTATAACCAAAGGAACCTCAACCAGAAGGGTCGCAACTGGCAGTACTAGAATTATTCACCGCCTCCACCAAATTATCAGAAATATTATGAGTCAGATGAGTATGATAGTGATGGGTCCGAGACACCAACGTTTGTAACTTATCAAGAGGAGGAGTATGACTACTATTCTGATGAGTACCTTCGGCCAAGGTATGAAGAAATTCCTCAATATAATAATCAAGATTCTGAGGCGTTGACACTGCTGAAGGACCTTAATCGGAGGATGGAAGTTCATGAAAAGGCTAATGCAGCCCAAGATGAACTAATGAGTCAACTATTAGAAGAGGTGGCCCAAATTAAACAAGAACGAGAGAAGTTGGCTAGTGGTTTCGTGGTGGATGAAGAAGTGATAGATGACGTTCAGGGACTTTCAGAGCACGAAGTGGGGGAAGAGGTTGTGGAGATTAATACCACACCAAATCCGTCAATTACTAATGACCCAATGAATGTTGCGGTTGTGGTTGTGGTTGAAGATGATGATATTGAGGGACATAGTTCAGATCATTTAGGGCATGAAGTTGAAAGTTTATACCCTATTGAAGTCATATCAACCTTTGAAGAGCATGTGATTGAAGCAACCCAGGTGAATCCTGATTGTTCTCCTATAATAAGCACACCAATAAACAAAGTTAAGGGGAATGGTTCAAGTTCAAGGAAAAGGAAGGTGGGTTTGGAAGACCTTGAACAAAACGTGATGAAACGGGCCCATATTGGTTCTACTAACGTGTCCACCACAAGAAAGAAAGTCTGGATACAACACTTTAACTACCGAGCAAACATGGGGAATTCGGTGGGAAAATGCTCGGCTCGCCCCCGATCAACATTTGATGCTTCAAAGATAAGGAACGGTGCTCGGGCTAGACGTGTTAACTATCGGTCATATGTGGGAAATTCAAAAGGCAAATGTGCGTTCGCACCGGCCCGTATTGGTTCACTAGAGATGCTGATCATGAAAGAGGAAGCACAACCTTGGCATCTTAACTACCGAGCTTACATGGGAAATTCGGTAGGTAAATGCTCCATTTGACCACCATAATCGCCAAATGAGGTAACAGTCTGACTGAAGACCTTAACAAAAACTTAGCTCTGACCGGGAGGCAACCCGACCTTTGTTTTGTTTTTCTTTATTTTTGTTCTTTTTGCATGTTACTTTTTGTTTGTGTTTTGTAGTCATAGTAAGCCCTAAGTGTGGGGAAGTTCACGGTGGTCTAGTCAATACTTGTTGGAGCATATATTGTCACATCAAAGTTCAAGGAGTTCGGGTCAAGTTTGCAAAAGTACTTATCAGCAGGACCCGTTTGAAAAGAGAGATTCGAATTAGGTGCATGTGTCTCTTTCCTTTACTTTGGTTGTTAAATTTTTTAAGTTCTCGTGTACTACACTCAGTTTTTAATAGTAAATTACATTGGGTACATTGTAAAGTTTAAGTGTGGGGATGTGGGATTGGAGTTGAAAAAGTGAAAAATGCTAAAAATGTCCCAAATTTAAAATTTTTACACACAATGGAAAATGATAGAAAAACTGAAACTGTTTGTCAAAAATATAATAAAATAATAATAAATAAATAAATCAAATAAGAAATTTAAAAATAAAAATAAGCAAAATAATAATAATAATAATAATAATAAAAGAACAGTAACACACTTAATTTGGGATGTGTCGGTAGGCTCAGCCTTTAAGAATGAAAGGACAGTCTGATTGTTGACCTAATTGAACCTTTAATCGCTTGATCTTAGTGGGAAACACCTTCGGGTGTTTTGTTTGTTTAGCCAAGCCTGTGTAAGGACTAGGATGAAAGGTCGGGCCATACTCAAGCCTTTTTGTTAGATTTGATCACCAAAAGAAATTTAAAAAAAAATATGAATAGTCTATTGAATGATGCTTGGATAGGCTTAACGTTAGAGTATGCTAGATGGCTTGTGATATAAACATAACGAAAATACTTTTAGTTTAAGTGGTTAACGCTTCATAGGTGTATGGTTTTATAACCTTAAATCCTGTATTGATGGGATGCTCTAGGGTTCGGAGACCATAGGTCTTTATGCGGTATATCATCTGGGTATTCATATCTCCTAAGTGGATTTATGAATATTAAAAGAGCTCAAAGAGCAAACACGCAGTTTATCTGCCAAATATAAGTCATTAAGCATGATCATTAAGTGCTTTTAAAGTACAAATACACTACTGACTTGATCATCCACGCTGTTAGTCATGTGAGGCCCCCGTGCTCGCGTCTCATTACCATTAAGAAACGGACCACACGGGACACGTCACATGTAAGCCCTACAGATGAATTCGTGCATACTCACCCATGGAGATGGATTTTGGGGTGTTGCTTGATAACGGGGGTATGCCATGTAGTGGGGACTATTTGCTAGTTAGTAACATAATTACACCTTAATCGTATCTAATGGCCATTCTGGTAGACTTTGATGCTTAAGTTTAGGTTTTGGTTCGATAAAATATCCAGGATTGTTTTAGCTATTGCATATGGGCTTATAATGGTACACATGGTTGTGCATAATTTTGATCATCTGACCCTAAGGTTTAAGTCAAGTTGGGGTGGTCTGGCTTGGTAAAACCATAATGAAGCATGGTAAGGCGGCTTCAAGGCTTTGGTGTGTGGGTTCCATTTAATCATATAAACTAATAAATTGTCACGCCTTATTTGTCTCGGTAAGTATTAGGGCATGGGTTTAAGTGGATAGCAATATCGGCAATCGCGGTTTTTGTGTTATCTGTTAATAATAAAATAAATTGAGTATTTAGTAAAAACAGTTTCCGGTTCTGATTCCGTTGTAAATCTTTTTCGGGACGAAAAAGGACAAGTGTGGGAATGTGATGTGTGGGTGAAAGAATGTGTTTTAAGTAAGTTATATCATGTGTTTTATGTGTTTATATGCCTTGACACGATTACTTTGAGTGGTTTTACATTTACAGGTGAGTGGAGCTTAAAGGAGCTAAATTGGTGCATATGAGATGGAATGGAAATGAATATTTTCTATCATGGAATGATAGAGAATTTGAAGACGAAGACGTGGCCGAAAACGGTGCGTAAAACGGAGCTATAACGAAGAAGTTATGGGCAAAACACTGTGGGGAGTCAGTCACCGTAAGGTAGTGGCTGATGACCGTAGGCTACGGTCCCACTGTAGCTTACGGTGGGGAGACCGAGACCGTAGGCTACGGTCGTCTGGGCGGAAAAATATGATTTTTTGGGTTTTTCTTCCATATTTAAGCCCGGTTCAACCCTAGGACGACTATGCTTCATACCTTGACATATTTAGGCGATTTTGGGGCCATTCTTCACCATTCTAACACCTCCCAATCACTATAATCATCCATGGTTTCATCCTTCCAATCCATAATCGAGCTAATCATGATGAAGAGGCAAGGCTAATCCGCTCGTGACCATCTCCAGGTGTAGGGTTAAGTTGTTCATTGGATTTGTGGTACTTTAAACCTTAACTTTTGGATTTTGTTTGTATGCTTGATGATGTGCTAAAAGTAGTTATATAAAAACACGCTAATCTAGACACTAAGTAATAAATTCTAGACTCTTAAACTTAACTAAACTACTAACCGGCAAGTGAACCGGTCGACTCTAGTACAGCTAAGTAAGTCCGGTTATCGAACCCATGAGACTCTTTAAATTACGTTTACTAGCTAATTAGACTCGACTACAAAACACGACTTATTATTTATATTTGTTTAAGGGGGTTTTTATTTAAAATACTAAATTAATACTATAATTAAAACTAATTAAGAAAACAAATAAATTAAACGAAAACAAAGTTTGTTATGAAAATAAGATGATGATGAGAAAACTACCTAGGCTAGACTCCCCTAAATTTTGGTAATGAATTGACTCGGGAAAATATTTAGTTATGGTCTGGGATCGAAAAATAGACACTTAAAAGAAAAACCAAATAGGACCCCTGACCCTTCTCAAGAGAAAGCCTATGGATTTCTAACAGGTTTTAACGCACACCAGTATTAAAAATCAAGTTCGCTTACGATCACCCAATTGTTTACAATTTAGTTCCTTTATACGAAATCCTACCTTACAGCGCGGAAATCAAAGACAGTTTAATATATCGAATTGATTCAATAGACAATAATTAAATAATCAAACCTAGACGGACTCCTTACGAAGAACTAAATCTAGCAAGATCAAATAATAAAGATCTATCAATAACCTAGCACCTTACAGATTTAGGTTAGCAGCACACTTAGGTTTAATTAATTAATAATTATTATTCCTATGATCTTAATGCATATCAATCATAAAATAGTCAAAAACACAAAGTAGATGACCTAATAGCAACCTATCATAATGACAAACAATAATCTAGGCAACTATGGAATAATAACAATTAATCAAACAAT
Source organism: Bidens hawaiensis (assembly GCF_021521415.1). Lineage (NCBI taxonomy): Eukaryota > Viridiplantae > Streptophyta > Magnoliopsida > Asterales > Asteraceae > Bidens > Bidens hawaiensis. The sequence continues at coordinate 101,713 of NW_027505750.1, forward strand.
CATAAATATCCATATGCATCAATTTAATATGATTAAACCTTTTACTAAATCATAAAAATCATAACGATAAATAAATCCCAAATCAAAACATAACGTCAAAATAGGTTCATCATAAGCCTAGGCAGTCTATAATTTTTAGCCTAACATCATAAAATAAAACAAAACAATAATAAAGGAATTCATGGTGGAAAACAAAAGAAACGAAAGATTAAAGGCGATAAAACCCGTGGTCTTCGTTCTTGGATGATAAGCACGCCACCGTATGATTCCAAGCCTTCAAAACCTCCAAAAGATCACCTCTTGAGCTCCAAATTTTGTTTATGGCTTTCAGGTTATGATTAGGGTTAAGTTTATGGGTGTTTATATAGACTTTTAAGGCCCATAAACTTAAAATTAGTAGAAGATTCTGTAAATCTAAGCCCATAAACTTAATATTTATAGAATATTCTAGAAAACTGAGCCCAAAGTCTTAATATTTGTAGAAGATTCTAGAAAACTGAGCCCAAAGTGCCGCGCGACCGGCCTTCTCCCATTTTGCTTGTTTTCGCCCTCTTTTTGACATGGTTGAAACCCAGAACCTAAAATATTCAAATAAATTAGTAATATACAAATTCTAATAAAAACCGAACGAAAACTAATAAAATATTATATTAAATATACAAGGGATTTATATATATTTAGCCTTATATCACTTGACAATGTTCTTGGGTAATCAATAATATTTGAAGTTTATCAGTTAATGATTTTGGTCATCAACAATTAGGATTGAGTTCTTAGTGTCATTGGCCTAGTTATCTTTAACCATAGAACTAATGTTTCATCATTACCTAAGATTTACAATCAATTAGATTATTGTTTAGCCGTGTCAATCAATTGGATTAAGTTCTAACGATCAACATAGTCAAACATCTAGTCTCTTGGTTTATTGATTCAAACAAAGGTTATAATTCAATAGGTTTAATCGTTTATCCAATTTACTTCAAAACCTGAAACCTGGAGATTGGTTACCCTTTTTATAATTGTTTTCAAATCAATTCATTAGTGTTTTTGTTTAAAAAATCTTTGAAACTGCTTGACATCGTCTGTCCGTTTAGTATAATTAGTTGTTAAGAATTAAACTCGATTAGCACTTTCCACTAATTCCCTGTGGATTCGACACCTTACTTGCCCTTGCTAGTGAAGGTATTTTACAAATGTTTTTGATTGACCTTTCGACATCGATCAGGTTTGCTTAAACGAGTGTAAACAATATAGGGTTTTTTTTTATATAATTTAGTTAATAATATTAATTAAAACAATAAAACTATTTAACTAAAAAAAATAAACAAAACCGGGCCAGGGGGAATCGAACCCGCGCTCCTGGCCGGTTCAGGTGTTTTGCGTGATCTGCACTGGCCATCTGGGCCAGTGTCTAACTCGTTAATACCTATAGAAACGATTACATATAACTAGTTGTTCAAACAAAGCCCTAAATCATATAAACCCTAATTTGGTATAATCCCAATTGAAGGTTTTGTACCCTCTGTCGATTAAAATTGACAGAGGGGTTTTAACAATCGTCAAAAACCAACCCTAACCTATACACTAATTACCTGTTACAAGTAGGAATTAAAGGAGATCGATGAACTAGGGTTTCGAACAATGACGCGATCTCAAACGGGTTCAGAAACTGTTTCTTGGCTGCAATTATCTTAGGGCTTAGGTTCGCAGTGTGCTATTGAGTATGAGGGACAAGTTAATTGCGTTTTGGTTGAGTATTTATAGGCTAACGAGTTCGATTTTAGTCCGCGGCTCAAGTTAATGAATTTGATTATAATTGATTCATCTTGGCTGTCCATTACTCGTTATTTCCATATGAACGACTAGCGTGGAGGTTAAGCATTCATAAACTCCGTATTTCGCGGGTCAATTGAATCAAAAATATGGAAAGGGGGTGGGGGTCGCCGGCGATGACGGGGAAAGGGAGGAAAAATGTTTTGTTATTTTGCAATTCGGTCCTTCGGGTTTGGCTTGGTGATCAAAAGTTGTAAACACAAAGGTGAAGGGGCTAAAATGCACTTGATAGATATATTAAATGTAAAAATAACATAGTATAATCAATAAAAATTCACGATTTTATTAATTACGAGGATTCGGTTACATAAGCGTAATAAAAGCGGAAACAAAATTTTAAAATTCGAAAATTGACAAATGTCACAATTTCGGTGTCTTTAAATGGATTTAGTTTAAGAAAGATATACCAAATATCTATGTTTATTCGGACACTAAGATTGATATGTATTCATTTTGATTGGAAACTAGAAAATTGAAAATGTTGTTCAAATCATATATCCAACTAAAATATAAAGAGTAAGATTTTATAGCAGACTTTATAATTTAAGATACGTTAAACTATAATTCAATCAACATTGATCATCATATAAACATTATTAGAATCATTTAGTTGTATGTTGATCATCGTTTATAACTAGTAAAAAAAGTCTCATACACGTAACAGTCGCAACTAGATAGGTTTCTTACTACTTTCTTCAAGTTATTTACGCTATCACTTGTCATGTTTTGTACATATTAACTATGAAGTTTTTCATTTCCGGGGTATGCAATAATTTTGACATTAAACTATCAATTAAACTATCAAGTTGCCCAGGAAAAAAGTTCGCCGTTGCCGGGATCAAACCCGGGTCACCCATGTGACAGACGAGAATGCTTACCACTATACTACAACGACAAGTTTTGTCAATATATATATATATATATATATATATATATATATATTATTTTAATGAGGCCTCTTACTACCAAATTATATCAAACCAGACACTACAATCATAGCACACAAAATCTAATTGGCTGAAGCCTCTTGGAAATGTTATTTTACCTTTTTACTGATGGGTAAGTAATAAAAAGATAATTATATAATGCTCTATATACATAACAAAACTTGTAACCAAGAAAAGCTAAACGTTACATCATAACAAAAATATAGAATACATTGATTTTATACTTCACCGGGGGGATAAGTACATAAGTATTAAGTTGTTACATAATCATACAATATTTAGTAAAGCAGTCACAAACCCACGTGCATGAACCAATATAAATTTTTTCAACAGAAAAAATTTCTGTTTGAATACATATGGTTTGATTGTTCCATCTATTTATATATGATTTCGAAATTTTTAACTCTTTGGATACAAATATATTTTAACTATATCAATTTGTATACAACTTCCAAACGGAGTTAAATAGATCTGTTACTTTTGTCAATTTCAATTAAAAAAATTAATCGATGCCCTCTTTTAAACCCTAACACCCCTCTTTGTTCATACGTCCCCCCCAAATACTTCATTTGAACCTTAACTCCCCTCTTCGTTCATACTGTCTTCCCCAAATTCAACGATGGTAATCTGCAATTGTGTTCTCCAGTAGTAGAAATTGTCTCGGGCTTCAGAATTCGATTAAGAATCACGAAGAAATGGTCCGGAAACGGGATATGGAGAACAAGAGATTGAAACATGTTCTATTTTGTAGTCTGGTTTCTTTGTAATATATTATCTTGTCAATTAACATGAAAAATTGGGTAATCGTTTGTAAAGGTCAATTTCTAGATTTGTTAAATGTATGTGGATGATTTTACAAGTTATGAAATGAAAGTTTGCATTTACTTTTGTTTATGATATGTTCGATTGGGTTATTTTTGGCTTTATGGATATGGACAAGTATTATGAATGTTTATTTTTTGATCTTCTGGTGTCATTAAAGGATTTTTATTTTTTTTGAACGGGCCATTAAAGGATTAATCTGCATTTTATCATTTACTAGACCATTGCAAGGGTTAATTTTTAAGTGAAAATGACGAAAGTACCCCTTACGTATTTGGGGTTTAACAGATTTGTTTAACTCCGTTTGGAAGTTGTATACAAATCGATATAATTAAAATATATTTGTATTCAAAGCGTTAAAGGTTTCGAAGTTATATACAAATAGATGGAACGATCAAACCACATGTATTCAAACGGAAATTTTTTCTACAAGAAAAATCAAACACTTGGAACATGTTAGATAAATAAACATTGAATCTTTATATGGTTTTCACCACCATATTTTAATGATTTTTTTTCCGCATAAAACTGTCGATGTGGTATACTCTTGGTATCATTTTCCCTATTCAAGCTATAGGAAATTTTTCTGTGTTGTAAATTTCATGATCCATGGGAGCTGACATAAAAACCTACATTAACGAGAGAGAACAAGACTAAGGCGTGCTCGTTTCACAGAATGAAATTGAATTGGAATTGAATTTTGCATAGAATTTAGAATTGGAAGGAATCTGAGCATTCCAAAAGGAACCGGAAGGAATTAAAATCCAATTTAATTCTTGATGTGTTCGTTTGACAAATGAATTGTAATCAGAGGGTTTTTTTTTATGAGTATAACCGCGGAAACATTTTAGTTTTTTTTTTAGATTTTTGTTTTTTATTTATTTTTTGCGTTATGATTTTTTTTATTATTATTATTTTATTTTTTTAGGGGTTTTCTATTAAGATCAAAAACCTCTAAAAAAATATTCAAAAATAATAATAAATTCATAACTCAAAATATAATCAAAAACAAAAAAAACTAAAATGTTTTATTCGTTATCCTCGTTAAAAAAAAAAATCTTGAGAAAATATTCCAATGAATTTACTTGAAATCCTCTGCATTTTGGAAGGATTTAAAATCCCTTTATTTAAAGAATTTTGAAGGAATTGAATTCCAATTCCAATTCCAATTCCAATTCCAATTCTTTGAACCGAAGACACCAAAATGGAATTAAGATTCCAATTCCAACGAAACGAACACGTCATGTCATGGGATTTTAATTTTAATTCCTTTGAATTCTCACGAATTCTGTGAAACAAACGCGTCCTAAGAGTTTTAGCTGAAAAAAAGTCCGATCTCCATTCAAAAGAGAACGAGTTGCAATTGATATTTTGATAATATTCACAAGACCAAGAGAAAGACAAGAGGAAGAAGTCACATATAGTGTTTGCAATCGGTTCACCAAAGTATTTTATAACCACAAAAAGGTTTTGAAATATATAAAAACTAAAACTAAATGCAATGTACAATCATGATTATAACAAAATAATCTTCAAGGAAGTAAGACAATGAAATCGTTCATAATCAATTAGCCCACCATTACTTTCATCACCGTTTCTCAGTCGTTCATTTCTTATCTTGTAACGATCGAGCTAGCGTTTAATATATATACACAAATTATTAAATGATCAAACTAAACCTAGCTACGTTTCTTCATGGCTTTCAGTTTCATGCAAATCATCTCCTTTATATACTTATCGGTCACTAGCCCATGCATTGCATCGTTATTAAGCCGTCACAAAGAGTGTTTAGCTTTGTTTGAATTTAAGCAAAGCTTTCTGCATCAACCTTATGCTTCATTTGATGTTGGTAGGCCTCAAAAGCTTGACTCTTGGAGGAAGATCACAAGCAATACATCAAATCATGATTTTGATTGTTGTTTGTGGGATGGTGTGTAGCGATAAAGGCCATGTGATTGGGATCGATTTGAGCCAAAGCTCTCTCCATGGATCTATGAAGTCCAACAGTTCCCTCTTCAATCTTGTTCATCTTCAGATGCTTAATCTATCAATGAACGACTTTGTTGAGTCGCAAATTCCATTAGAGATTGCTCGCCTAAAGCAACTAAGAAGGCTCGATCTATCCAATTCGAGCTTCACTGGCCAAATCCCGATTGAAATCTCATACTTGATGCAGTTGACTTTGTTGGATCTGTCATGGAATCCACTAAAGCTTCAAAGTCCTAGCTTTGAGGATTTGCTGCAAAACTTGACTAGCCTTGAAGAACTGCATCTCTCAAGTGTTGACATTAGTTCATTCATACCTCCTTTCTTGTCTAACTTTTCTTATTTGAGGTCAATTGATCTTGAAAGTTGTCGGCTTCGAGATCAATTTCCATCAAAAATATTTCATTTACCCAAGCTCAAATTTCTTAACATGGCAGAAAATCCTATCCTCACGGGTTCTTTACCAGAATTTCAAAACAACACCTTACTTGAGCATTTGGATTTGTATTGCACAAGTTTTACAGGAAGTATACCAGAATCCATAAGCAAACTAAATCGTTTGGTATACCTATCCCTATATGAATGTTATTTCTCGGGATGCATCCCGCTTTCACTCTCTAACATGACGCAAATCACTTCCTTGTATCTCGGTCAAGATGAGCTCTTGGCTTTGGTTTTTTCAATGCCACGTCATCTTTCAAACTTTGTTAGTTTGGAAGTTTGTGAGAAGGGAGGCATGCACAACTGGATTGGCAAACTAACCAACCTTGAATCGATGTGTCTAGACCATATAACTATGTACGATGAAATCCTACCATCCTTAGCAAACTTAACCAAGCTTAGCGAGGTCATCATCACGGGAAAGCATATTTCTGGTCATATCCCATCTTCGTTTATGAACCTTACCCGATTAAGAGTGATAAAATTTTATGCAAGTCAACTGCAAGGAGAAATTTCAAGCTTCTCTAATATCAAAAGTCTCGAACATCTTAACCTAGTGAATAACAATTTTAGTGGAAGACTAGACCTAGATACGTTTGTAGGACTCACCAAACTTTGACATTTGTATTTAGATGGGAATAGGTTATCGTTTGTCACCACCAAAAACAACACCAATGGGGAAAACTTACCCGAATTGAAAGGCATAGGACTCTCATCATGCAACTTGACAGAGTTCCCTTCCTTTTTACGCCTCCAAAAGAAATTATCTTTCTTATTTCTTTCCAACAACAAAATTGAAGGACTTATCCCAGAATGGATTTTGAATACTACCCAAGAAACATTATGGATGCTTGAACTTAGATACAACTCCATCACCGGCTTCCACCGACATCCTAATTTTCTCCCATGGGCTCGTTTAAAAGTGCTCGAGCTTGGGCATAATCAACTACGTGGACTGCCTCCAGCTCCACCACCAACCACACTTGTTTATGATGTCACACACAATAATTTGATTGGAGAAATACCACCGTGGATATGTGAAGTGAAATCTCTTTGCTTCCTAGATTTGTCTTTTAATAACTTGACTGGAATACTTCCTCCATGTTTAGGAAACTTAAGCAATTTGTCTGTTTTGGATCTAAAAAGAAATAACTTTCACGGCCCAATGATGGATACATTTATGCATGGAAATCCGATGAAGAAGATTGATTTGAGCGAAAAATCAACTTACAGGTAAGCTATCAAAATCATTGGCTAATTGTACCAATTTAGAGTTTCTCGTTCTTGGAGGTAACTCATTTGAAGACATATTTCCATTTTGGTTGGGAAATCTTGCCAACCTACAAGTTCTCATTTTGCGGTCCAATAAATTTTTTGGTACAATTCAAAGTCTCGCTAATGCTGGCTCACCATTCTTCAATTTGCGGATCATAGACCTCTCCTGTAATGATTTTAATGGCCACCTTCCGGAAAAGTTCTTTCATACATGGAATGCGATGAAATCATTTGGAAGATCATTTTTTATGTTATATATGGAGCCAAACACAACCTTTTATGCTCCATACTCGATGACGTTTACAAACAAAGGTGTCAAAACAGAGTACCCTCATATTTTAAACATCTTCACATGTATTGATCTCTCGTGTAACAAATTTGAAGAGTTGATCCCAGAATCCCTGTATTATCTGCATGGGCTTCAATCTATTAATCTTTCAAATAATCATCTTGTGGCCCGTATCTTACCATCATTGGGGAACTTAAGGAATCTTGAATCTTTGGATCTCTCCCAAAACGAGCTAGTTGGGGAAATTCCTCACGAATTGTCGCAACTTAGCTTCCTTTAAGTTTTTAATGTGTCATTCAATCATCTTCATGGGGTCATACCTCAAGGGAAACAAGTCAGTACATTTGAGAACAACTCCTACATGGGTAATCCCGAGTTGTGTGGAGCACCTTTATCTAAGAAATGCGAAATCTCAACCATACCATCAATTCCACCAACAAACAATGAGTATAGGTCTTTCTTGATCCCGAGTGATAAAACTGATTGGGTGATCATGTTCTTCGGAGTTGGAAGTGGGTTTGTAGTTGGAATTGTTTCGGGGAACTTAGTTTTTGCTAAGTACGATGATTGGGTCGTTGAGTCATCCGGAATGAGGAAGCATAGATGGGTAAAGCCAGTGAGAAACACAAGGGGAAGCTAACATTCACAATTGAGGTTTTATGATCCTTTCGTGTGTGGATATACTTGATAAGTATGTTTTATATGCATGTATTTGTCTTTTTGTTAAGCATTAAATGTACTGATTGTATTATATAACTAGTATCTTGAACTACCCACCCCCATGGACATTGCAGGGGCGGTCGCTTTGAATGTTTAGTGTTTGTGACAAAGCAAAACAAATTCGTAAACATCTAAAAATGCTAGCGCGAGTCAAAACCTAAATGCAACGAAGAAATATAATATACTAGTTTGAGACTCGTCTATTATACGGGCATTTCTTAAAAATACAATATTTAATAAATAATCGATATACAAGAAACAATAAACATATTAAACACTATTAATACACAGTCGTCATACAATAGTCTTTAAAACAACTTTAAAGTAAAAGACTATTATAAATATCAAATATTTGAAAAAAATGAAGTAAATATTAATTATCATTTTGAACCATAAGTTTTAAAAATGATTAATTTTATTTTACTATTATAAATTTATGAAAAATGATGAGGTTTAACGTGGGAGTGACAAGTAGGAAAATTTGTAGCTTTTTATTAGAGAGTATAGATTGCCAAACTTTATATCAAATCGAAATCTGACCTAATATAATGTATTAGCTGTTAAACCAGAAAAAACATTGACTTTGTGTTGATTGTTGAAGAAACAGTTTTGGTATATTTATTTGGATCTAGTTTAAGAAAGATATACCAAATATCTAGCTTTATTGGAACACTTAGATAGATATAAGATTCATTTCGATTGTAAACCTAGAAACTTACAAATGTCATCCAAATCATATATTCTACTCTAAGTATAAAGAGTAAGATTTTATAGCACACACTTTACAATTAAGATAAATTTAACTACAATTCAATTAACATTGATCATTATAACATTATAAGAATCATCTAGTTTTAGGTTGATTCTCTCTATTATAAGTTTTAACTAGTAAAAAAAAGTCTTTTACGCGCGTCTAGATGGTATTCTTACTACTATCGTTATGAACATGCACTAGAATTAATTCTATTAACATTGGTCAAGTCTTCAATTTATTTACGTTATTTCTTAACACGTTTTGTAAATAAAACATTCAAAGCTTAACATAGAATTTTTTTTCTTTTGAAATGCTGGTTTATTATTATTAATAAAACAATCCTAGCAAGAAACTAGGACATGATATGAAGCTATCCAATAATGAGTTCTTACACCACTCGGCCCTAGCAATTAACATAATTATATCACAAAACTAAGATTTCTTGAATTTAAACATTATTTAACAAAACTGTGGACTTTCCTACAAAACCAGTGGCTCAGATAAAAATTAAACGCCGTTGCCGGGGATCGAACCCGGGTCACCCGCGTGACAGGCGGGAATACTTACCACTATACTACAACGACCATTTTTGTCTATAACATTTACATAATTCTAGTGAGGCATGCCTTCTCAAACCCAAATTATATTAAACCAAGCGCTACAATCTATCTAGCTGAAGCCTTGGAAATATATTACTTTAACCTTTTAGTTTGGTGATGGGTAACTAATAAAAAAGTAGTTATATAATTCTAGATTATACATATTATGAACACTAAGTTTGTAATTAAGATAAGATCACAACAAAAATACAGAATAGATTGATTCTATATCTCGTATTTCCTGGGAGTGTGTGTTTGGAGAGGGGTAGGGGTGTGCAAGAAACCGAAAACCGATCCAAAATCGAAAAAATCGAATTGAAACAAAAAAACATTGGTTCGGTTTTATGTTTTTGTAAAAGCCGAACTAACGGTTCGGGTTTGATTTTGCATGTAATAAAAACCGAAAAAACAGAACCGAATTCCTAAATATTTGTTTTTTATATTTTATATTAAATAATTATAAAACTTTAATAAATATGTAACTCAAATATTTTTGGTCAAGTGTATAATAGTCTATTATTTTACAATTTAAAAAATTATTTATAACGAAATTCATTATTTTTTGACAACTTTTTTTCCGGCATAAAATTTTCAAGCTCAAATGACAAAAACCGATTAAACCGAAACCGAACCGAAAACAAAACGAAAACCGGAAAAACCGAAACTGAACGGTTTCAAAACTTTTTGGAGTCTTGGTTTTAGCCGAAAACCGCACCAAAACGCACAACGCACACCTCTAAGAAGGGTTGATTGAGTAGTATGCACCACCGGACGCCTCCTTTGCCACCTGGTCACCACCGCCCGGTGGGGGTTGCGGGGCGGAGGTGTAATTGTTAGATGGCACACATAGTGATAGATTCCAATTACTTTATGATTGTTTTGTCATTTAAATTCATTATACATTCAAATTCTTTAAATTCTAAATCTTTCCCAAAAAAAATCCATAACCAAACGAACCCTTTATCGCCTTTCATTCGAGAAATTTTATCAAACATCAACGATCACCAATAGAACAACACTACATCATTTTGGTGCTCATTTGTACATTTTTGGTTATTTCAACAAAATTCACTAAACTTCAGTTGTGGAAGCCCCTAATCCTAAATATTCGGCGCAACTTGTTGCACGCTTACCTTCTGTTTCGATGTAATCACTTCTTTTCAAATATATTATTTGGTATTTTAAAACCCAACTTTATATGAAAACCCACATGCATGAACCAATGTACACCTTATAATCAACCTCAAAACACTTAGAACAAGTTAGAAATATAAAAATATAATCTTTTTATTAATGGGTTTTACTTTTTACCACCATTTTATTCATCTCCATCGGCAAACATGAGAAAAAAATTGTGAGAAAACAATGTGCATACTTATAAATAAATGTTCACCAAATGTTACAAAATATACAAAAATAACCACCAGATTTTCCTTTATCTACAATACATGACACACTCAAAATTTCTCTCTATACAGCTTCCTATGTCCGGAAACCGAAACACGAAAATGCTTGGATATAACTAAACCATTTCCAAGAGCTTAATATTTCCCATTGAATTTGCAGCAACCAAAGTGGACGACTGAACGCGCCAACACACAGATGAAATGAACTGATCTGAATCGTCCATGTCGTCACCTGATAACGGATCCGTGGTGTTGAATTTATATGATAATGCAGGCATAGGGAATGCTTTGTGATACACAACCACCTGACCCATGTTCATATATATTTTTATAAAAATTTGATGTTTTATATAATTTTGTGATCATAGTATATTTTTGAATAAATAGTACCTCATTTGTTTCTGAACCAGTAGCAATGTAACCATCACATACAGATAAACCAACAAAATTCTGAAAAAAAAAAATAGAAAAAAACAAAGTTAAATAAAGGGCTAGCGGTGCAGCTTGTTGCCCGCTTGCCTTCTGTTTCGATGTAATCACTACTTTTCAGTTTAAAATACTAAAAAAATAACCTACAAAAAAAATAAAGAAAAAAATTACATAACTCATAAAGAAATAAATGAGTTGATTTGGGTAATTTTTGTTTACTTATGGGTTCATTTTGGCCAACTCAAATTATACAGCGGGTCAATTTGGGTCAACTCAAGTTATACAATGGGTCACTCTTATAAACTCGCTAGCCTAAAACGGGCCCATTTTAATACTAGCAATTAGAGATGCACAAATTGGATTATGGGCCCAAACCTGTTCATGGTGGGCCAACAAAAGTCAAAACCGGGTTCTAGTCAAACCAGGTCGGGTTGGAACCAGGTTTTGTGGGGAAAAGGATCGAGCTTGGCCGGTTTGAAACCGGTTTGGGTCAGGTTTGACCATGTTCAAACCGGTCAACGCAAAGTATTACAGCCCCATTTCAACCCTACGGGTCAAGTAGGGTCGGGTGCAAATGGGCCCATTTTGATACTAGCCGCTAGAGGTGCACAAATCAGAGTCTGGGCCGAAACCGATACATAGCAGGTCAAAAAAAGTCAAAACCGGGTTCTGGTTAAACCGGGTTATAACCGGTTCGGGTCAGGTTTGACCGAGTTTAACCAGTTTCCATGTATAGAATTACAAGTTTACAGCCCGGGCATACTTATAAAGTAAACAAGCATACCTTAACATTCGTATGGCCCGTGAACGTCTGAACTGGACAGTCAACCACTTGAGACGTTGACCCTGATAAATCCCATAGCTTCAAAGTGTTATCAGTGGAAGACGATAAAAGAGTTGACGAATCAACAAACTTAACATAACTAACGGTTTTATTATGTCCCATTAACGTAGAAACTGGCGCACTCGGGTTACGAAGATCATAATAATAAACTCTATGATCAGCTGACCCGAACGCTAAACTATTCCCAGAATCAGTTGGGAACTGAACACAACAAACATTTGCTTTTGTTTTAATTGTACCAACACTCTTTCCCTGCAGTACCAATATTTGCAAAAAAAAAAAAACAAACAAACAAAAAAAAAACTTATTATGCATCAAGATATTAGATTATTAATCACTTTTAATAAAATAACCGCAGTACGTTTAATTTTCAAATTGCCTGATTGATATTCCAGAGCTTAACAGAACAGTCATCGCTCCCGCTTGCCAGCAGTGTCGGGTTTGACCAGGAAAAGTCAACCGACCAGACGCGTCTCTCGTGCTCTTTTAGTTCTCTATATACTTGATTCCGTGTCACATCCCATATCTGAAACTTTCATATTGAAATTAACTACAATAACTATAAGCAGCATTCTTTATTTGAAAAGTTGTAACACATTATGTCATGTCCACTAACAGAAGTTAGATTTCCTGTTAACGTTTTTTAAAATGACAATTATACCCCTACAACTAAATGACATAATTTATAATTTGCATACTTTATTTGAAAAGTTGTAGTGCATAGTGTCATTGCCACTAACAGAAGTTAGATTTTTTGTTAACGTTTTTTAAAATGACAATTATACCCCTACAACTAAATGACATAATTTGTAATTTGCATACTTTATTTGAAAAGTTGTAAAGCATTATGCCATTTTCACTAACAGAAGTTCGATTTTCTGTTAATGTTTTTAAAAATGACAATTATACCCCTACAACTAAAAGATATAATTTGTAATTTTCATACTTTATTTGAAAAGTTGTTACACATTATGTAATTTCCACTAGCAGAAGTTAGATTTTCTTTTAACGATTTTTAAAATGACAACTATACCCCTACAACTAAAAGACATAATTTGTAATTTTCATACTTTATTTGAAAAGTTGTAACGCATACTGTCATTTCCACTAACAGAAGTTAGATTTTCTGTTAACGTTTTTTAAAATGACAATTATACCCCTACAACTAAATGACATAATTTGTAATTTGCATACTTTATTTTAAAAGTTGTAACGCATTATGCCATTTCCACTAACAGAAGTTAGATTTTCTGTTAATGTTTTTTTAAATGACTATTATACCCCTACAAATAAAGGACATGGAAATAGTTTGTAATTTTCATACTTTATTTGAAAAGTTGTAACGCATTATGTCATTTCCACTAACAGAAGTTAGATTTTCTGTTAACGTTTTTTAAAATGACAATTATACCCCTACAACTAAAAGATATAATTTATGATTTGCATACTTTATTTGAAAAGTTGTAACGCATACCGTCATTTCCACTAATAGAATTAGATTTTCAGTTAACATTTTTTAAAATGACAATTATACCCCTACAACTAAAGGACATAATTTGTAATTTGCATACTTTATTTGAAAAGTTGTAACGCATACCGTCATTTCCACTAACAGAAGTTAGATTTTCAGTTAACGTTTTTTGAAATGACAATTATACCCCTACATCTAAATGACATAATTTGTAATTTGCATACTTTATTTGAAAAGTTGTAACGCATACTGTCATTTCCACTAACAGAAGTTAGCTTTTCCGTTAACTTTTTTTTAAAATGACAAATTTACCCCTACAACTAAAAGACATAATTTGTAATTTTCAGAATTATAATATTTACATATATACATTACCTGTACTACACCTTCAAAATTGCTTGAAGCAATCTGGCCTTTAATGTAGTTATTCCAACATATACTGCTTAACTTAGAACCACTCGACATTTCAACAACCGGATAATGTATGTCACGGTTCTCGTTTAAAATCGAATCGTATTCAAAAACTTTGATTTTCTTATTCACACCCGCAGTTGCAAAGAATTCTCCATCTCGATCAAATCCAAGTGAACATACAAGATTCGAAGAATTTAAAAGATCACCTTGTTTTAAACTCGCTTTAACTTTTAAAGTCTTATACGACATGTATTTAGTTAAACCGTCTAAAAACGAGTCAATCCATCCACTTTGTTTGGCTTGGTTAACCGGTTGAAAATTATTTGCAGAGCTTTTTTCTTTAAGAGCAGCAGACCCTTTACCATCACTACTCATCGGTCCACTTTTGGTCAACGGTTTGACTCTTGGTTTGACCGACGGTTTAAACGCCCTGCGCCTGGTTGAAAAGTAGGCTGCTTCTAGTTTCTTGAAGTTTTTCATCAACCGAGAGTTTTTCAAGATGGCGTTTTCTTGATGATCTGCATTTCTGACTCGTTTTCTGGATCCCGAGCTAGCAGAATCATCATCATTTGAAGTCAAACCTTGTTTTGCATGAATAGATGTTTGTAACTTTGTAGCTTCTTGTAAATCAGAAGATATAAACGAAACCGTCCTGCGCAACATGTCTGCAGATTCTTGTTTTCTTTGTTGCAGCATTAAAAGAAATTCAAGTAATAAATCTTGCTCTTGAATCTTTTCTTTAATCTCTATAAGCGCTTCGCGTTCCATTAAACTATCCCTCGGTTCATTAAGCAATTCACTTTGCAGCACTTCGCTGATAACAAATAAGAGTATATTTTCTCATTTTCTTTCGAAAAAGTCGCTAATCATAATTTTTTCATATAAAAGCTCATGCATATGTAAAAAACACGAAAAAATCTCTCAGCCCGGTTTTGCTATATTAAAGTCGATACGCACACTTGTCTAGAAAGCATGTACTTTTGAAAAAATATTTAAAATATTGACTTTTTATTTTTAAATATGTCAAAATTTGATGAAGCGAACTTTTTTTGTAAAAAAAAGTTGTATATCTTATTTTGATGAATTTAAAGGGTACCGAGTTATTATTTTTAAATATTTTTTTCACAAGTACATGCATTCCAGACAAGTGTAACGATTTTAGTAAAGCAAAACTATGTTATGTTGAGCGTCTTTTTCATGAAAAATGAGAAAGTATGCTGGTTTTTTATAACATTAACCCTTGAAGTAATTTAAACGAAACTCACTGGATTTTCGGTCTACTAGCAGGCTCGGGATGCAATAAGCACAAGCAAAAACAGCTTCTTTAGGCCATTTTAATAAAAACTGAGGCGGGAACACACGGTGTCTCAAACTAGACATGGTTGCATTCCTTTCATCTGCTGAATTGCTTATGCAGTATAACTATAAAGTTAAATCACAACATTAGACGCTTCGGTTCGGTTCATATGATTAACAACATATTACCTTGAATTAAACAAAACACACACCTCGAAAAGAAGAACGCCTAATCGATAAACATCACACGCACAAGAACTCGCACCACCCGAAGCTTCTTCCGGACTAGTGTACCAATTTGATTCCATTTGCAATATCTGTTTCATCGGAAACGCATTCGAACTTGAATTTAACTCAAGTTGACTTTGACCCGATGATGAAACCAATCCAGTAAATTCGGTTTTCGGGCTATTTAATTTTAATTCATCTTCACAAGAATCCGAGCCTGAATCCGAACAAGACACCGACTCTATAAACGAAACACGATTAAACGACGACAAGACAAAACACGAGGGCCTAACATTCTGCACCACAAACCCTTGAGAATGAGCCAAGTTCACAACTTCAACAATTTGCATAAATATATGCAAGCAATCAAGCGCATTAACGACGCGCTTATCGTTATCTAACCACTGTCTCAAACTAATATCTTTCGGTTCAACAGGGCGAATAACCAAACCATCATCTTCCTTAAAGTATCCGAACCGAGTTCCTACTCGGTTCGAATGATCCAAAACATTTTTTTCTGTTAATGAATTCTCCATGTTTAATAATCTATAGCTTCATAAATAATAACGTAACATCAAAAGCATAAACTTGTACATAACATGTTATGAACCTGCAAGCAAAACTATAAACTTAACTACATTATTCTAAGTATAATAATATTTAAAAAAACATGTAACAGATTATTATGGTACCTGATAAAAGTGGTTACACAAGCCAGGGGTGTTCTTCAGGTATACAAAATAACAAATGTGAACCTCAAATATCAGATCTTTAATTGAATAACAGTGACCTTTTGTTTGCAGCCACATAAAATGGAGTTAGTAAAATGAATATAAAATGAAATGTTTTCTTCTTTGTTGAATGACTAAAAACCAGGCATATAATAAATTATTATAATAATATTATTCTATATTTCTATAGTTTTCAATTTGACACCTTAGTAGACTTTGGACTGGGGCTGGAAACGAACCAAACGCACGTGAATAAGTGTATGTTTATGTTCATTTATTCCGTTAAATGAGCATGGATGGTTAATCAAATAAATATTTGTGTTTATGTTCTTTCATTTAAAAAATATACATGCTGGTTGTTTGTTTATTTAACTTTAAATGAGCACGTTAATTAATCAAACAAATATTTTTTTGCAAATGTTTGTTCATTTAAAAAATGAGTATGTTCATGTTCGTCCGTTAAAAATCTAGCTGGTAAGTTTATTAACATAAACGAACACAAACATTCACGAATGCAAATAAACGATATAAGCTAGGGTTTCTCAATGGAGACTTATGTTCAAACCCCACTGACAACACTTTGGAGGGGGCATGAGTGGCTCAATGAAGGAAGACGAGGATTTTTATGATCTACAGTTTCGGGTTTTACCAACAGTGGGCCTTCGGACGGGTGAGTTTTTCCCGGAACTGAAGATAACTTAGAGGTGTTTAAGGGTTTCATACAGCTAAGTTAGGCCAGCTGACAATGACTTTTTGTTATTAGGCGAAGTATCTAGGCAATTAATTCTTAATTTGTTGAACGTTTTAAAAAACAACATAAATGCTACCTAAAAAATCAGAACATTGTCTACAGCCACATAATAAAATAGTAGTTAAATGAATATACAAATAAAATGTTTTCTTCATTTGGAATGATATAAATATATAATAATATATTAATAATATTATTACTATTATAATATAGTTTAAAAGTTGAAACCCTAGATTCTGATACACTTGTTTCTGTTGTTTTACTCATGAAGCTACGTGGCGCATTCATAACTGAATAATGAGATTAAAGACACGCGGATGAACAGGATGTGAGAAACATGGCCACGTGAATTAATGTTATGGATTGGATGATTGGTTAGATACCTATAAATGATTAAGATAATCGTATAATTAATTAGATGACGTAAGAGCTAGATTAGGGTTTCCAATTAGTGATAATTCCTAAAATAGACCATTTGAGAAGAGAGAGTCTCAAAACAAGCCACCATCCGACTTCACCATGGCATTTGGTTTTCCACTGATGATTTTCGTCCCATAATGAAAGAGTGGCACGTTTAAAGATGTTGACTCCACTTATGAGATTTCAAATGAAATACGTCTGACCCGTGAGATTTCAAAGGAAGTTCGTTTGACCCGTGAGTTTTGATAACAAAACAGTATCCTCCATGAGTTTTTGAAAAAAAAAATTGAATCCACCATTGATTCACCACCACCACCGCCGCCACTTGCCGGAAACCGAAGAAGACGACGGAATATGTGAAAGATCTGGTGATATCAAAATTGTGGCATTGAATAAATGCTCAGGATGGGTTATGAGAAGTTATATTATTAAGATAGAGATGTTGCAAAGAGAGGAGTGCGCCTAGCTCCAACGGGAGGTAGTCGAATAGATTCCGGCGAGGAAGGATAATGTCGATGACGCAGTGGTCGGAGTTGCAGGTGATGTCAGGCCAGTGGCATGGAGTCGGGTCGGAGTCTTTCAAGGTGAATAGTGAGTTTGATGGGTCGGAGTTAATGGTGGCTTTGAGTGCGAGTAATGAAAGGCCGTCGGCAAGTGGCGATGGTGGTGTTGGTGAATCAATGGTGGAATGAGGTGGATTCAATTTTTTTAAAAAACTCACGAATGAGGCTGTTTTGGTATCAAAATTCACGGGTTATACGGATTTCCTTTAAAATCTAGCAGGTCAGACAGATTTTCTTTGAAATCTCAATGGTAGGGGTCAGCATCTTTACACGTGTCACTCTTTCATTGGGGGACGAAAATCATCGATGAGAAACCAAATGTCACGGCGGAGATGGATTTCAGTGGATTATTAATGAAAGTTTTGAAACTTGTGGCCTATTTTAGGTTTCTCTCTCTTCAAATGGCCTATTTTGGAAATTTGCCCTTCCAATTAAGTGAATAGATGACTGAGATAACAAGAAAATGAACTATAGCTCAATTAAGTGAGGGGCCGAAGGCCGTATGGTTTTAAGTTTGAATCTGATTTCTATCGGGTTTTATTGTAATGGGTCTTCAGATGGCAGGTTATCACTAGAACAAGTGATGGTGGTAGGGTCGTCTCCAAGTATTTAAATACCTCGGCCGAGCCGAAATAAGAAGGCTCATAGCCTTAACGAGTAACGAAATATATAAGCTAATTTTTTTAAACAACGCTTAATGTTAATAACATAGAAAAATATATTGTTAAAAGCAAATACCGTAACAGCTAACGACTAACCGATAATTCGCGAAACTCATTGGGGAAAAAAAACATACCTTGGAAGTCCTTGGTGGCTGGCTTGGTCAATCGCAAAGGAGTCTGGTGGTCAACGACAAACCAACAGTGGTTGTCGAGAGGGTTGGTTGTTCAGGTTTTGTTCAGCATTTGCAAAGAAAAAAGGAGCCAAGAAAGAATTTCAAGTGGGCGTTATTTCTTTTATTTTGCATTCGATTTTTATGAATTTTATTTTTTTTGTTTGGACCCAATAATTTAAACTTGATTAAATGGATTATGAATAAAAAAATTTTGACCGTTAAGAGAAAATGAGTGAGATAACAATATAATTGTATTTAACTTTAGATTTGATAAAGCAATTAAATTTTGATGCAATAGTTAAATATATGTATTTAAAGTATTGATTTTAGAGTGATTTCACATGTGAACAGTCAAGTTCTGTGTCTAACCCTTGTGACCATTTGGAAAAGTTAATATTGCATAATGTACTTATTTCACTATGAAGGCTTAGTTCTAACCTTTTCTATATAATCTTATAGAATACTTTGTTCTTTTGGAAACAAACTTAATCAAACAAATTCACTTAAACATTATATTTTTGCCACTTAAATAAATTTTTGGCGTAGAACACTTCATTTTCCAAAACTCGTATGAGATTTTTTTTTTAATCTCAATCATGAAGGGTTATGTTTCGACTTCAAGTCTTCAAATATGGAGGTTAACTATGCAGGCAATCCTGCAGTGGCATCTTATTTATACAAAGTATGTAGTATATACTCAATATATTGTATTATATTGCTATTTTATAGTATATAATTACAATTAAAACAACTAAATAGTATATAATGTATAATATTTAAAAGTACAATTATATATATAACAATTATGTATTTATAGAAATAAAATAATAAAAAATAAATAACAAACAAGTTGATTTTGAATCTTAGGTTGAAGACTTCATGAGCTTGAACTATTGACCCTAATTTTAACATTTTTATGACAATTTGAAACATGAGAACATGGATGCATTTAGTTGTAAACCAACTAAACTTTAAGGTTCACCTGTATGATAAAACTGGGCCATTTGATTTCAATGTTTGGTCAAAGAAGTACACTTATTAATTGTGTGTTAATGTATATATATAGCTTTTGCTAAAACAAAGTATGCACCATATATGATGTGCCAAATTTGTTAAACTTTGTGTAAGTGTCAATTTGAGGATTGTTGCACCTAAGTATAAGGTGCACATTTTGATATAAAATTTATATATATGCTAGATTTAGTTGCACAAATTTTATATGGACATGCACATATATTTTAATATAGACACTTAATTGTCTAATTTGGTAGAGGAAATGATTGAATAAGTGGACTAGTTTAGTGTTAGGTTTAATTGAAAAAATACTAGATGGGAGATTGCCTAATTTTTTGAAATATTTTTATGCTAATATTTGGTATTAAATTGGGCTGGGCTAAATTTAGCAGGATTGAGCTAAATGATAAAACTTAAATTATTTGTTGTTGAATTGGGCCGAGCTAAATAAGCGTTAACATAGTTGAATTGGTTAAATTTAGGGGTTTCAACCATGTTGGCTTGGCGGATTGAGGGGTTTAAATGTACAATCTGAACCCGGCTCATATTATAGTGTGCCAAAATTTTCAACCACAACTCCACATACACAAATTCGGGGCGACCCGAAAACGACTCGTTCAAACCATTTATCAAAAAGTTTTAAAAACAAAATCAATATAGTTTAAAGTTGGTAAAGAAAACGAGAAATATGAATTTTTTTTTTAGAAATGCTAGCCCTGCTTGCGGTGCGCACATATGATGTATATAAGTGTGAACCCTCGGGTGGGCAAAAGTGAAATTGCACTAATTTTGACGTTATTTTACTAATCTCGTGAAAATAACGTTAAAAGTGACGGATGGTTAATCAGGCATCATGTAGTGGCGTTGATAGCTGAAAGATAAGGGTACATGCACCGATCAGCCGGTGTCCCGATGATTGAGTGCTATGTGCCTTATGTCCAAGGCTTGATGCAAAACTACTATCGAGCCGGGGGTCTCACCGGAAGCAGCCACTCTATCCCTATGGGGTAGAGGTAAGGCTGCCTACATCTTACCCTTCTCAGACCCTACCATAGCTTTGCTATTGGTGGGATATACTGAGTACGATGATGATGATGATGATGATTTTTTTAGAAATGCTAATAACCTTTCAAGAGTATTTAAGAGAAATGAAAAGAAAAAAGTATAACTATAGTTACCGTTTTTTAAAAAATATTTAAGGGTCGTGTTAGTTAACCCGAATTGACCCATTTTCAAACGGGTCATGTTAATCAACCCAAAGCCTGGGTTTTTTTTTTCCTGTTTCGGCATTTTGGGTCGTGTGAACAATTTCCGCCCCTTGTAGTTAGGTTGCACTTTGATTAAATGCATGTTTGGCTATATACATATATGACTTGCAGCATGTTTAGTGCAACTTTATGTTTTCAAATTTTCAAATATTATGATTGTCTTTGGAGTATATTTTCTGGTCAATATGCAAAGTTAATTTTGCTAATATTTGCTAGTGTATATTTTCACTTAATTATTACTCCCAAAATATATAAAATAGTAAAGAGCCTCAAAATGGATCAGATTAAATTATAATATCTTAGGCTATTTATCATTATTTATAAAATGTGCCACTCCATAACATGTTATGATCACCTCTTCCACTCCTCACAACTTGTAACTAAAAAAAAAGGTATATTTGTTTTTAATGGTTTTAAGTGCATTCCTAACCCAACCTTTAAAATTATGTGAGGAGAGTTTGTAAATTATAGAGTGTGGTTGTAAGTGGTTGCTAGTGTAAATTATAGAGAGGTGAGAGAAAAGATGGTAAATTATAGAGTGTGGTTGTAAGTGGTTGCGAGTGTAAATTATAGGGAGGAGAGAGAAAAGATGGTGATTTTTTGTAAATTTGGGGAAAAGGTAGTGATTATTTTGTAAATTATAGGATAGAAAGAGAAAACTATAATGAAAAAGGTATAAAAAATATTATTTAATTGAACAGGAGAGAAAAATGTAGTGTTTTTTAGTGTAATTATATGATATATATGGATATAGGGATAGGGCACTGGATGAGAATGCTCTAACTATTGTTTTTTGGTCACTGCTGGTCTCAACTAATGAATTGGCTACTGATGGTCCCAATTTTTAAAGTATTGGTTCCTAATGGTCCGCGACTAACAGAATCCTAACGCCGTTAGTTTCAAGTCGTCAGGAAAACGTTTTTGGCTGTAAAATTCAAATTTGTTGTCGAAAAACACCACCTGAACACCGCAACCACCGCCAATTGACTCACCGCTAACCAACTACCACCACTTGAGCACCATCAACCGATTCCGACGATGGTTCTAAGATTTCCGGCTACCTCAATAATTGGAGCTTTTACTAGAAAAAGGTTCCTAACGGTCCGATACGAAGTTACCAAGATGTTTGGGATGAAAATGTTGAGTTTTCGGGAAAAAAGTTGAGTTTTCCGGCCAAAACCGTTTTTCCGGCGACCTGAAACTAACGACATTAGGATTCTGTTAGTCGCGGACCGTTAGGAACAAATTGGGACCATTAGTAGCCAATTCATTAGTTTGGACCAGCAGTAACCAAAAGACAATAGTTAGGATCATTAAAAACTAATATACCAAAAAAAAAACAATTATTATAAAGTATTCATAAATCTTTCAAAAGTCTTCTACGAGGTATATAATTTTGATTTTTTTTTCGGTATTTAGAATATTAAAATGGTTATAAAGTGTGACAAAATTACATAAATGCCCTTTATTAGTTTCAAAGCAGCCAAGTAAACCATGCCCAAAATAACCATATTTGAACCACAATTGCTTAATAATTATTATACAGTTTACATCACATTACATTCATCAAACTCAACTTAAAACATTTAGCTCATTATATATCAATTTGCCTACACTTTCTTCAAAACCCGTGTTCGTGTCGAGGGTATAAATAAATCCAGCTCAGCGACCCGAAAAGAATGTATTTTCCACCTGGACTTTTTTAATCTTGGTTTTATCATGGGCCCGCCTTACGGCCTCTTGAATTTGACGGTCATGGTCTTTCAACATCTGGTCAACTTTACCAGATGGAGCTAGTAACGGCCCGAGTAATGAATCTTGCTGGCCTTGGAACCGTACCCGATCTGCACAAAGGGTAAAAACATCATTTTGTTTGTAAACTATAACATTTTTTTAAAATTAATTAAAAAAAACATACATAACCGGGTCTTTATTAACCGATCTTCCATCGTCATCGGGTGGCCCCGCAGCGTTTGACGAGGCTTCTTTTAACGAACCCGGGAACCGACTTATCAATCTTGGAATTTGTTGTTGTGAAGTTCCCGTTTTGTCCCTGTCTCTTCGGTCTTCATACAACATGCTTTTCCTAGCAGCTACTAAACCCGACATTGCTGATAAATCCGGCCCGTTTGACTCAACCTTTTTCCCGGCTTTTGACCAGGCGGCCCGTTGGACTAATGGGCCGGAATGTGAAGCCCGTTTATGCAGGTTATTGGGCTGGTCTTCTTCCATAGCTTGAGAAGGTCTTGGCGGGTCAATCGGAAACCCGGAAGCCGAATCTTCATGTTGCGGGTTGAATTTTTCGCTACGGGAATACGATTTCCCTTGTCTTTTCTGTATAACCAAGGGTATTTTAGGTATTTGACTAATAACTAAAAACTTTAATTTAATAATCAAAGTTAACCTGCAAAGATGATGCAAGTTCAGCATTGGCTTCGGGTGCGGGGATGGCCCGAGACTCCCTTGTGGGTCTTCTTTCCGGGTCGGGTCGGTGGGCTTTCCCTCCGGCAGCAGCTTGTCTATTAAATCACAATTAAATATTTTAAATCATTGGCAAAATTTTACATATATTAAATAAAAAATTACATGTAACACATACCTTCTAGCTTCTTCATCGCGCATTTTAGCATCAAATTCTTTACTGGGAGGATACTTCGGTAAGCTTGAAGGATCACACGGGAATGGTTTTGTAGTAAAAAACTACAAAAATAAAGAGAAAAGAAGATGGATTAAACTAAAGGGCACAATAATAAGAATATCAGATAATTAGTTAGAAGTGCGCATGTGTCGGTTCGGGCTCCTACATAATTTTTGGTCTTTGAATTTTTGAGTTTTTGAAAATCGCTCGGTTTCGATTTGGTTTTTACCATTTGGAGTTGTAATATTTAGGCCAAAAAAATGACCCAAAATATTGAATTTGGGCCAAAAACTTCAGCCCAAATTCTTTTTGTTAATTAATAAATTATAAATTATTACACATTTTACACTATATATTAAACTCGCACATTTTACACTATTTATTAAACTCTGATAAATTAGTTAAAATATAAAACTAAAAATGAAAATACATACACTTGGTTTGGCTCAGCTTTTTCGGTTTTAATTACATGCAAAACCAAACCAAAAATTTGGTTTTTACGAAAATATTAAACTAAACTGTCGGATTGTTTGGCTTTAGTTTTGGTTTTTCCATTTCCACCATTTGGGCTTGAAAATTTTGTGACAAAAAAACAAATTGGCCCAATATAATGAATTTGGTCCTAATTATTTTTGTTAATAAAACTAATTGATTATTATACATTTAACACTAGCTATTAGTTAACATTCAAAATTAAAAATAAAAATTCATAAATTCGGTTTCCGGTTTTGATTACATGCAAAACCGAACCAAAAATTCAACTTTTTCAAAAACATTAAACCAACCTTAAGAATATAAACCGGTCATATATAAAGAAATTCGCACCTCACTCTTCAAAGCCGAAGCTGCGGACCCACGATTACGGGATCAATAGAAAGAAGAGTTTCCAGAAGAGCTAACGCAGGCCCCGGAAATTCCTTAAATGTTTCCGCAACAACACGCTTATACGGTTGTTGAGGCTTAAAAATGGTAGCATGAGGCAACTTCGACTTTCTCCAATAATCCTCAGACGGTGATCCACAAAGCTTAAAAATTTTATGCAACTGTTCTACCTACAATTAAATAAATAATTAAAAATATATTATACTATTAACAAAACAATTAATGTAGTTACCTCGGTTCTTCCTGGCATTATAGGTTTACCAGCATATAATTCAACAACTATGCAACCCGTACTCCACAAATCAACTGCAGTGCCATAATAAGTAGCACCGAGTAAAAGTTCAGGCGGTCTATACCATAATGTCACAACACGACTGGTCAGCGGTTGACTTTGACCAGGGTCAAAGAAACTCGCTAGACCAAAATCTGCTATCTTTAAAATGCCATTATTATCGACTAACAGGTTTGAACCTTTTATGTCACGGTGAAGAATACCGTTGGTGTGACAATGATCGAGCCCGGTTAATAATTGTCGTACGTAGCATTTGACCTGTGATTTGGTGAACTTGAGACTTGGGTGAGAAGCCAGCCCGGCTAAATCGTGTTCCATGTATTCAAAAACGAGGTATAAACTGCATGACATTCGAGAAGTTACTAGACCTTCTAGTTTGATAACGTTTGGATGATTGAGCTTGCGTAAAATGTGGATTTCACGGGCCATAAACCGAACACTTTCGGGGTCAAGATTGTCAAATCTTACTTTCTTTAAAGCAACAATTTTTCCCTGATCTAGATCACGGGCCCGGTACACATTACTATATGTACCTTGCCCAATCTGATAAAATAAAAAAAAACATTATCATTAGCTTAGAATGTATGTTATCTCAAACGCGTCATATAAAAATGGGCCAAACGGGCTAAAAGCCTAAAAGTGACCCAAAGTCTATTTTTAATTCATTCAACCATTTAAATTCATAATACTGTTTTGTAATCATAATTAACGCATTAACTATTTATAATCAGGTCAATATTAAGGAGGAATGGGCTGAACGGGCTGAAAGTCGCCAAAAGTCTATTTTTAATTCATACAACATTTTAAACCACTCATTTACAGATTCTTAATATTGTTGTTGTAATAGCATTGTTTTGTAATCATAATTAACGCATTAACTATTTACAATTTTGCGGGTTGACCCAATTCAAGAAGGCCCATCCCATCTCAACCCGTACCAAAAATGACCCGTTTAGAAGGTAACATATTTACTTATAATGAGTCAATTTGAATGTGTGTTATCTTTAAAGTCTATTTTTAATTCATACAACCTTTCAAATTGTTCATTTACAGTTTCCTGATATTATTATTATTATTATATGATTTGTAATCATAATTAACACATTAACTATTTATACTTTTTGCAAGCTGACACATTTCAAACCAACCCGTTGCGACCCACGCCAAAAATGGCCCGTTACCTTACCAACCCAACTCGACCCACCCATCTTGCCACCTCTACACATTATGAAAGTAACATAATCCAATAAACATATCATGTTCATAAACAAAAAAATCTGCAATCTCAAAAACAAGAATCAAACCTTATCCAATTTCTTAATTCTGCTTTGTCCCTTGGACTCTCTCTACTATCTTCAATGGCATATGGTTTGCCACAAACACACCCCATAATAACCAAACCCTAAATTGGCTTCCAATATTCAACCTTTTTGCTCAATTTACTAAAAACAAACAAGAAACACAATTACTTTCTTGAAAAAGATTAATAATTTAACAAAAAGGAGATATTTTTAATCAAAAACACACAACCCCACAAACCCCCACAATTAAAAACACATAAAGATCAAGTCTTTATCCAAAAAGATTGCAAAATTTCACAAAATGAGCACATTCCCACATCAAGAAGGCATTTTGAAGCACACCCAACTCAAATTATTGGTAAAAGAACATATGGGAATGAAATTGGTGCAATACCCTTATACCCAGTAAGCAAGAATCAAAATAGATTAATAATTTAACAAAAGGGAGACATTTTTAATCAAGAAAATACAACCCCACAAAAACCCACAACTATATACACAAAAAGATCAAGTCTTTATCCAAAAAGATTGTAAATTTTCAGAAATTACTGCTCACAATGACAAAAATGAGCACATTCCCACATCAAGAAGCATCTTGGAGCATACCCAACTCAAATTATTGGTAAAAGAACATATGGGTAGTGATCAAGAATCAAGAAAGATTAAATTTTTACCTTTTAGGGTTGAAGAAGTGATGGATCTGGAGTAGCAGGATCTGGATAGATGGGTGGATGGATGGATAGATAGAGAGAAGCAAAAAATGGGAATTGAAATAAGTAGAAAAAAGAAAATTAAAGAAAAGTTGTATACATTTTCTTGTTTAGCATTTATATATTCTGACAGTTAGGGGCAGCTTTTGGAAGCCTGTTGTTATGAGAGAGAGAGAGAGAGAGAGAGAGAGAGAGTGTCTGGTGTAGTGAGACATCCTTGCCACCACTCTCATAAGTCAAAACTTGGATTTATTCATAACTACAAATTAATGTTTAATTCTTTAATTAAGGATCATCAATACCCAATAAGCTCTTGAGCTCCTCATGATATAAACTTAAGTCATTTTCATTATTATTATTATAATAAGGGTTCATGGGTATGTAACTGATTTGTATTAAATAAGGTGGATGATTAAGGAGTGTTTTATTTTTTATTTTATTTATTTATTTTTGAAACGTAAACAAACAACTGGCAAGAGGCCAAAACAAGCCCTCTCCACGAGCCGGAGAACAACCAGAACACCACTAACCAACAATTACATGAAAGTAAACTTACACCAATTTGTCCAATTTATAAGATCTTTTTTGGATCTATGATTTATCAAAGAAATTCTAACGATTTAATCTCGTCTATAATTGAATCTATCTTGATATCTCTCATTTCAAAAATTCTTTCATCCCTCTCTTTCCATTCTAATTAAACCGGTTTTAAAAAGATTTCTTTGGAGCAGGTCCAATAATGCTAACAAAATACATTGGGTGGCGTGAGAGAGGGTCACTCTTTCTAAAGATAAAGAGGGCTCGGTATATCAAGAATTAGAGATATTAATAATTCTCTGATTGCTAAATGGAGTTGGCGGCATAAAAGTGAAAGAGGGGGGCTTTGGTACAAAGTGGTAGAGGCGATTCACTGAAAAAAGTTGTGCCGGGATCTGGTTTCGGTTAATGAAAAGTACAGTGAAGCTTGGAAGAATATTGCAAAGGTTGTTAACTCTTTAAAAATGGATGGGAGGAAATTGAAAGATTTTATTAAAGGTAAGCTTGGGGATGGTAAAGGATTGAGTTTTTGGAGAGATTTATGGGTTGGGAGCTCAACTTTAAGTTCAGCTCTTCCAAATTTGTTTAAATTGGGAAAAAAAATAAGAATTGTTACGTTAGTGATTGGTTTTGGAGGCAAGATTACAACTTCAGTTGGGTATGGGAGCGGATTAGAAATCCCTTTACGAACGAGGAAAAGATCGAATGGGAGCGCTGTTTTCAACTCATTGTCACTGCTGTTTGGGCTAATGGTTCGGACTCGTAGGAGTGGCTTGGAGATAGGGATGGAGATTTTTCGATTAACTCGGTTAGAGATGTTAATCCCGGATAAATGTAACATACCAACCGTGTTCTAACTTGGGAAGCGTTGGTCAAAAGGAACATTCAAGGTGTGAGAAGGTTATGCCCCTTGTGCAAAGAAGGGCTGGATACGATTGATCATATTACGACAGGGTGTTTGGTGGCGGCAGTAGTGTGGGATCATTTAAGTCATTGGTGCAAGGTCCCGGCTATCTTTGGGTTTTTAGTTAGGGATGTCTTGGAACTGCATAAGACGGCGGGCTCTCAGATAAGGAAAAGGAGTGTTTTGTTATATGGTCTTTTTAATGAATAATTATAAATCTGTTTAATCTGGTTAGTTTAGATCCAAGGTGTAAACGAACATAGCAGCTCATGAGTTGCTCTATACCGGTTTTCGGAAATTGGAAGATTTAAATTGAGTTAAGGTCAAACGAGCTTAAGCGTATATTAAAGCTCATGTAATAAACAAACTCATGCTTAGGCTTCATTTTCAAACAAGACTAGCATCGTCAGCCTTTTATCTATGTAGCTTTTTATTTAATATAGGTTAGTAACCCGTGTAATACACGGGTTGAATAAAGAATATAACATCAATAAAAAAGATGTTTATATACGTGATATAATTTAGGATTGTATAACAATTTCTTATATATGAAATTAAATATTACATTATATATAATTTTGAAAAAAGGTTAAATACAAACATTGTTCATAAACCTTCAAATATCTCATTGTACACAACATATGTGGTTTTCCCATATTAATTATTGAATGATACTAAAGGATAACTTTAAGGTTTTAAAATGGTAAAACAAATCAAGAGTCAAGCCAAGTTTAACTAAATTTTCACATAACGCAAATTCTGAGTATTTAGATGTACACACGTTCAAAAAGAGACTTTTAATAGTTTATGCATATGTTAGTTGTTTTGCGCAAATCAAAAGGATCTTTATAATAACAATATTTTGAAATTAAATATTTAAAAATTAGTTTAAAAGGCGTAATAAATAAACAAATTTAAACGTTTTTTCTTATTTCTGGAAATCACACTAAATGAGAGAAATTTAATTTAGGAATTTTAAATTTTAAAAGTAATAATAAATGTAAGAAATTAATTTAATAGATTTAAATAGGGTTTAATTTTGGAAATAGCTTATGTATCATCCTGTGTTGACACTTTAGAAAGATGTCATGTGTCCATATTGTGTTGCTTTAATATAAATAGTAAGATTTATCAGAAAGTTTGCTATATTATTTATAAATAGGTTAGATCCCGTGTTACACACGGATGATAAATATATAAAACTTCACACACACACACACACACATATATATACTGGCAGAGAGCCCGCGTGTTGCGGCGGTTTCTCAAAACTTGGTCGTTGCGGGTAGAACTAACAACGAGGTCATTAAACTATGCGCTATCTTTTGGTGTTGTCCATTTTCATCAGTTAACATTTTTATTCGCACGTTGCGACGACATACACATTAAACCATAAAAGAAGTCGATGTTTTATGTTTTATGACATGTTCGGATGCTCAAAAGGTTCAACATGAGAAACTTTATTGGAAGAATATAACCAAATATTCAAATTTGCTTTAAGTATTCATGCAATATTGATATAGAATAATCGAGCTAGAATCCAAGATTCCAAACGAAAACCTCAAGATATCTTGATAGTGAGGCTAGGCGAGAGCAAATTATGCAAGGACTATAGATTTAAAAAAAAATTGATGCAAGTATGAGCTATGATTATAAAAAATTTGATGCAAGTATGAACTATGATTATAAAATTTTTCCATACTTAAAAGTGTAATAAGTAGACAAGCCTTTTAAATAAGCAAATCCTAAACACCCCCTAAATGTGATGAGCAGTTAAGCCTTTTAGATAAGCAAATCCTAAACACCCCTTAAATATGATGAGCAGTTAAGCCTTTTAGATAAGCAAATCCTAAACACCCCTTAAAAGTGGTTATTCAAATGTCATTTACTTGTGCATCTGCAAGCCTTCACGAAGCTCCTTTTTTCTAGTTTTCTTTTGTTCCTTCTTCGGTTTTCCTCATGTAAATGTGCATGCTTCACTGTAATGTTGGGCATATAAACTTGGATTTCAATATCTTTGCTGCAACCCTCTTCCCTACAAACTATATCATATAACTAAAAAATAAAAACTCCACAATTTGTATCTTTTTTTTTTCTTTCGTAAAATGAATAAAGCTAGTTACAAATGCTCAAATGGTGTTTGGTGTTTCTTACTAAAACTAATTTTGCTCATTGCATTTAACTACAAAACTATTTTTAGAGTGTTTGTGATTACTTACCCAACTGCTTATCATCTTGTTAATTGCGAATAAATTAAGTTGTAAAAATAGGCAGTTTCAAGTTCTTATTTCCAAAAGCATCAAATAAGCAATCAGGAACACCACACCACCTAACAGTATCATTACCGGTTAGAGTAAAGAGTACATTTTGAACTAACCATATATTTTTTGCATTCTCATGTACAAAGGCCGGATTCTTTGAGCAATTGTTTACATTGTTCTTCCATATTCAACTGCATGCCATGTCTCTGTTCCAAACAGTGCATTGCAACATTTTAGCATTTGATTTTCATAAGTAAATACAAGACAATAAAATCGTAGAAAAAGGTCTTGAAGGTCACATACCCAGCGTAAGTCGCGTTTTACCTAATCCCATTGGTTAGCAGGGCATTAGCGGGGTCCATAAGTTTTCCAATAACTGTTCTCAGTTTCCCACGGCTATCCAAAAAAGTTAGTGTATTGGCATTCAACCCACATATTAAAGGGATTCCTCATAAGGCCAAAACAACATACGTGTTTGCAATTCAGATACACAATATGACTACAAATCCTACGAATTGACACTTACATAACACAAGTTTGTGGTAACTTCAACCCGTTTACTTATGAGTGGGTCGCTTTGGGATGCGTTTAATCTCAAATGGGTCATTAAAAGTCACCAACATTCCTTTAATGCAAACAGCCTCTATAATCGCATATTTAAAAAATATAAATTATTATTTCAATAATATTGTTTTGAAATCCTAATTAATGCATTAGTTGTCTACACCAAATCTTTTAAAATGCTCACAAAATAAGTGATTATGGGTCAACGCAAACCATTGACCAGATCAAACATGTTTTGTCAGAGACTAATAAAGTGATTAGTGTTATAAATTATATTTAAATTTATTATTGTGTAACTATGATGATATATAAAGCTGTCGCTAAAAATATTTAGTTATATTCGAAAAGTCGAATATAACATGATACCTAGAAAATGCCCAAATCAATGATCAACTTTGACCAAGGAAAAGGCAACCTTAAGTCCTTAACTAAAATGTCACAGTTGACTTAAGAAATCAACAACGCCCAAAAAGAGTTTTGACCAATTAACATTCAAACTTGACCCAAAATTCAAAATTAACAAGAACCTTACCGGTCCCTTTCAATTCAATATGACCAATTTGCCTCTAGCATCCAAGATCATTGGGCTTTGATTTAAATAGACCAACAAACCAGCTAAAAAAGCCAACGAGCCAAGCTAACATTGGCTCGGGATCGGATCGCCTAAAAACCGAACCAGATTGGCGGGTAAATAATTTTAAGCATTCAGTTTTGGAAAGAAACCGTTTTAACCCGAGCACGTTTAATAAACTATTTCATCAAATAATAAAACATTTGAATTAAAAAAAGTTAAATAAAAAAACGGGGGGCAAAAAATATATATATATATATATATATATATATGTATATATATAATAGTGCGCACACCTCATTTGATTATCACTTTTCTTGATCTTTGGATAATGAACACAATAGTCTGCTTCTAAAATAGCCTTGAGATCCTTTGACGGGCTTTGGTAAGCGTTAGGACTCTTCCCAACACACGCGTAATAGCTTTTTTGATCCATGAGAAATTAGAGCATCCATCCGAACACATAAACAATAATATTATGTTTAAGATAACTACACCTTAAAGCAAATAAAGTAAAACGTTATATACTTTTGTTGACCGCAATGAAGAAAGATATGCATTCCGAACACATAAACAATAATATTATGTTTAAGATAACTACACCTTCAAGTAAATAAAGTAAAACGTTGTATACTTTTGTTGACCGCAATGAAGAAATATATGCATTGTGCATTGCATATACCTTTTTCGGGGATATATCAGGCAGCCTCAAGTATAGAGATCCCTTAGGTGAGCCAGGGCATTGACCTAAGAAACACAGTCAGTGCGTTACAGAAAAAACAACAAATATAATATGAATTGAAGTGAGCTCAAAAGTTTTACTACCAATACTAAAGGCGATGTCGCGGATGGAGGAAAGACTGCTGCAATCAACCGCAGATTCTCCCATCGGGTTTGGTAATCTATCACAACTACATTTACATAAAATAAATGCTCATAGCCAATGTTATATTTGTGTGTATTATGTCATCTTCAGTGCGTTTTGTTTGATTTGGCTATGTACCCAAAAAAAGCCATCTCAAAGAAAGAATATATTCCATCACTTATTCCACCAGAAAACTTCCATTCTTATCAACCACACTCTCTCAATGATAAGAGTGTTAACAATAACAAGTAATGACAAATAATGATGTCATAAGTTTATGCAGCTTGCAATGTGAGACTGCTGACCTGACATATCGAGTACCATCATAAGTGCACATGTTTACAAACTGGCCAGTTCGGCTTGTTTATCTTAGCGAGTTGAAATGTTGCTCATCTCATTTACAAATGAGCCGATTTCAAGCTAGGCATGACTCATGAGCTTGTTTAAAACTCCATTCAAAACTTATGAATGGTTTGTAGTTTGTGGGCCTTTTAACACTCCATTCAAAAGTTAAGAATTGTATGTTTGGTTTGTAGGTTACATTCAGTTAACTCAGTTATTTGAATAAAATTTTGATTTTTATCTCTGTCGACCACCATTCATCCTTTGCTGAGTATGTTTGGTTTGAATCTCAGGAAGATATATTAAAAGCTTATTTTGAAGTTCTAAGATGATAAGTTTGTTGAAAGATGACATTTGGTATGAGTTTTATAGTTATTTTTTATTTGACAATGAAAGTGAACTTATATATATCCATTTAAGAATTGTATGACCGTTTAAAATATATCAAAATGCTCCACTATAATTAGCTTGAGGTCTAGAAGAATGATGTTAATATAAAATATATAGTTAATTTGCCCTTAATATGCTATTATTTCAAAGCATATATATATATATATATATGTGGGTGGGTGGGTTATACATTTAATGAATTATAAACGTCAGATTATTATTATAAGGTATCATGTTGCTAGGTTTAATTAAAAGAATCCAACATACAAAGACAAATAGCGAAAATTAACAATTTAAAAAATAATTCTAAGTTATGCAACATATTTCTAACTTATACCATGAAACAAAAACACATATTAATTAAAATTTCATTATCTACTGAAGTCATATGTTGTAAACTATGAAACGTAAACATGTAGATGTTGTAACATAAGATATGTTTTATAAAAACTATTTTTATTGAAACTATAAAACATATAAGTACATAACAGACAAAATGCTAAAAACATGAATATAACAAAGAGATATAATTATAACTTTTATTAAACTGCGCATTTAATAAAGCAGCAGTATAATCTAAACCTCAGACTTAAACTACCATTTCAATCCAAACATCCATGCATCAAGTCCAAACGTTCATAAATAATTTCCCAAAATAAAATAATAATAATAATAAAATAACAAAGTCTCAAAATTTAAAAACATAACAATGAAAACAATTAATTGTCTTTATTACTCAATAAATAATTATCATAACAGTTATTTTGAAACTTTCTTCAACCTAGAAGTTAATGCTTAAATTTAATATTTAAATTAACATGTGAAAATTATATATATGAAAAATTGATGAGTTAGAAGTCTATGCGGACATGCTAGTTGAATGTCATGTGGAAATCTTGTATTGCTTTAATAGTATAGTAAGATTTGTAATAAAATGACAAATTATTAATATATGATGAGCTATATGAAAAGTAACAATTTACAATATATATAAGAACTATAAATATATATAAATAAAATAATAAAGTAATTATTAATGAATAATAAACAATCCGATTCTAGCTATCTTAGCTAAACGAATCGAGCACGAAGATCACATTTCTTTGTTAAAACCTTTCGGCAATTTAATAAGGCCGAGATTAAAAAAATAAGGTGATGATTTTTGGACTTAAACAAACTGTTTAGTCTAATATGCTAGTATTTGTTTAGAACTGCAATTAAAGAGAGATGTATATTATTTCTCATGATTTTAACAATATATTACTATTGGCTAATAATAAATACATAGTCAAATAACAAAATTGTTGACAAAGTAGTACTTCTCATTCAATGAAACAAGGAAAACAAGTAAATTGACAGGATAAGTCCATAAGTCACTATCAAGTTAAAAGAAATACAATTCTCTTAGTAACACCCCAACTGCACTTACTACTTGGCGTAATGAGTCGTGCGCCTTCAAATTATACATCATATTTATTTTGGTTAAATGCTAACATAATTTTGAAAGTCTCCAAATATTAACACCTTTTAAGGCTATGGTACAACATGTGAGTCTGTCTTTATAGGAACTTTAAACCCAAATTTCATATAATAAAGTAGGATATGATAATACCTAACTATAATGATTCCTTTTAACTCTCTCTATGTGGTGTATTTTTTTTTTTTGGAGGCGGGGGGTGGGTTGGAACCAGCCCGACCACCAATCATCGGCACTAACTCAGCCTTTCGCTACATCACGTACAAACATGCTCACTCTGTATAATCCTTTCGCTTGGTTGTACCTGACGGGGAAAATGAGGGATGTGGCAGCGGTGTACCCATTCAACTTGGGATACCCTAGCCCATTACCCGCTCTGTGGCGATTGGTAATGTCGTGAGAAATGGAATGAACACTGTGAGAGAATGAAAAAATTAATCAATGAATGAACTCAATAATTACATATGAAACCTTATTTAATCAAAGTCATTCATCCCCTCCCCCCTTTCATTCCTTTTTCACGATGCTCTCTCGCCACCGACAACCGGCACCACCACTTGACCGCCACCACCTAACTGTCACTATCGCCACCATTATCATCGTTGCCACCACCACCTCCAACGCCACCAGGATTGCCAATTTTTTATTTTAGTAAAAGAAATTGAGGTTGGGGAATTTTTGTTATTTTTTATTTATTTTATTTATTGATTTATTTTTTTGCATTTAACATGAGACTTGTAGAGAGGCTTGAGACCACACCCACTACCATTACTCCATACACTATACACTCATAACTTGGCTCGGTCCCACTCATATTTATAACGACAATATATAAGCATGTGACATGGATAAATCATAAAAACCATCTAACTATTATTAATATTAAAGCTATCACGGCGGTAGTATTTATTACTTCATCATTTCCGGTCAAAATGTATTTGTTTGAAAAACACAAAGTTTAAGGTGAATTGAATGATTATCTTTCTTGTTAACCAAATAACAATAATGCCTTTGAAAAATGGGTCCACCATATTGTTTATTAATGTTAGTTGGGTGTGCTTAAGGGTAAACTTGAAAATTTGCTAATAAACTTTGAAAGTAGACATTTGTAATGGGACAATTAAAAAAGAAAATATTGACACTTTTAATGAGACGGAGGGAGTATTTAACAAACGTCTCATGAACCATGTGTTCAAATTTTTTTAGTATTGGAAATTCTTAATTAAGTTGCACAAAATAGAATCATAATTTATAGAACTTTCAAAACTATTATCTGATCATACATAAATAATAAGGTGTTATTCTATGAATTATAATATATATTAGCAAATGCCTATTAAGATCATTTACACTATTTTTGTCCGATGTGAAACTTGACTCCTAGGTCCTTATTTTTAAGAGAGACTCCATCTTAGCAATCACCTTGATATCATTGGACTATAAGTCATTTTGATATAAAAACAAATTGTTAACATATATTTTTTTTTCATTATAATGTCATTTAATCATTTTGAGTTTTGATATTATTAGAATATTGTATAGTGGTTTAACTAAAAAGTAAAAAAAAAATGATTGTCGCGTATGCAAATGATACTCAAGTTTTTTTCACTTTTGTGCGTAATCATGTATTGGTTTAACTAATAAATTAAATAAAAGAAAAGCATTATAAATATAAAATAAAAATAAAACGTGTACGCGTTTGATTGGTGAAAAGTTGGGGGACCCGTGCTCACCCGCCCTCACACCCATTACTAGCATAACGAAGAAAGGGTTCATACCCTCTTTAGCGCCCCCCCCCCCCCCCCCCCCCCCCCGCGTAATGATTTGTCGCTTGGATAGTTAGTGAGGTGGTTGGGACGTCACCCCACTACATATAGACTTATAACTTTTCAACTTTTTAGCTATTAGCATTTTTATCTTGTTAACGTCTTCATTTTCATCTCTTCCAACTCACCTACTGCTTCCATCTCCTAGGACTTCATCCAACCACCACCGTCTACAACTATGTCGCCATCACTTCCTGACTATAAAATCCTCTTTTAGCAATCACCACCACCACCATATCATATCTCCAACCATATATTCATATAAGTTTATTCATTTGCAGATGTGACATTGTTTTATTCTTGAGACGATACGATAAAAGGAAGAGATATATTATTATTAAAAGGAAAAAAAAACAACATGAAGTGACAAGAAAAAACCAATGACATTTCAACATGAGGAAAATAAAAGAAAGATGCCCACTTTATTTGTTCCAGTTTTAAAAATAATATAATTGAAAATAAAAAGATTTGATTTGTTTTGATCGGACTATGTAAGCCTCCTGACTCTAGCATTATGCGTACCATGTCCAGTCCACCTAACTTAAGTCAACTCTTTTAGATTACAACACAACTTTTAGTCTTTTTTACACCAACCTTATAATCATTTTTCCTTGCCAAAGTTTTGACTTGTGTCTTTTTCAATTTAGAACATCAAAAGTTTTCAACTTTAGTCTTTAAGTTACCTAATATCAATCAACAACTTACAACAGGTTTGTTGTTCCATACTATCTAATAAGTTACAACAAAACACAAACATCAATCAACAACAGGTTTGTTGTTCCAAACCACTTTGTGCAACAATCTAGCGACTAGATGCGATTTAAATTGCTGCACAAATGTTGGGTTCCGGTCAATGCATGCACCTCCTTATTTAAGAAAATAATATCTGTATAACGTTTCTGTTTTTAATTTTTAGGCAAACTTGATTTTAATAATCCCACATTTTTATGTTGGCCGATAATAATCTCACATCAGAAAATAGTTGTTACTGGTCTCACCTTTCATACTAATTGTATTTATTGGACCTCCGTTAAAAAAAACGCCGCTAAGTTTTTATTTCCAAATTTCAAACTAATGTTTTAAGACTTGATCAAAATGAGGATACAAGTCGAATGATGTAAAACTTTCCTCAAAACGGTGCTCCAAACGACGAAATGATGCTTCAATTAGGGTGTTTATACTTTCAATTAACAAAAATCAAAACCGTTTCAAAATAAGTTTTACATTAGTTGACTTGTATCCTCATTCCGATCAAAACCCCCTAATACATTAGTTTTTGGAAAAAAAAAGAAACTTAACGTCGCTATTTTCTGAGGGTCGATTATTATCGACCAACTAAAAAAAAGATGAGATTATTAAAATTTAATGTGACCGAATCAACTAAATAATGGCTGGATCTATCACTCTTTGTTAATGGACCCATGTTGGTTTGGTAATTATAACCCGTTTAGTTTAACTAGCCGAATATATGATCCAACAAATAAACCGGAAAATCAGACATATTAATGAAATTAAACTAGCACACACTTTCGCATCTCCCAACTCGTTATAATTAATAATACTTGTTAGATTATCAAGTTAACCCAGTAACACTTAAATCACGCTGATAACACTAAAATTACCAACACTAAGTGGTGGTGGTTAGTTGCCGCGAGTGTGAATATGAGATGAAGTATGAGTTGAGAAGGCAGTGATTAAGAAGAGCGAGTCTAGTCTTGACAGTCATTGAATCATGAATGTGTTTGTGTCCGTATGTCATTTTTATAAACAATCACAAATGACACCAACTAAACCAACATTTTGCATTTAAATATGTGATGCATTATCCAACATTTTAAAGTAGAAAACAATAAGGGCAATTGAAGTAAATTTGTACAAAACGCTAGATGAGGATGATGGTGGGGCCAAACCATACAATCAGCCAATAGGATGGATGGTGGTGGCGTTTTGAACATTGTCCAATACGCTTGGTCCAGTGCATCTTCTAATGACTTTTGTTGAAAGTACATTGTTGGTCAACTCGTTTTTGTTGTGTGACATATCTTTGAGTTTCGTTGCATGCAGGGTCGCTCAAAAAGCTGAAAACTCGCTCGAAAAAAGCTTGCTCGAGATTTGCCAGTTTGTAAAGCCAAGCCTGACTACTGAGTCAAGGCTGACATTGCGATTAGCGAGTAGCGTTATTGGTCACAACTTATAAATCACTGTAAGAGATGTTGGAAGATTATAAAAAGAAAATGAATGGAAATTAATTTACTAGGTTTTAATACTATAACTCTTCATGTGTTGAAACTCTTGGTAGAGTTTTCTTTATGGCACTTAATGGATTTTATTAGAGAATTAAGTCTCTAATTAAGTGAAGCTCTTCACTCACCCATGCTTCGGTTGTTGTACCCTGGGAGACAGACGCGTTGTCTTATGTAGAGGCGCGAAATCTGTTTTAAGGAAAGCGTGTTGAACAAGTGCCTCAGCCTAACCGTCAACATTAGTTTGTTCGTTTTTGTAGTAAAGGATCATACAAGAAGACACGCATCAAGCTCTCGTTAAAGACTACACAAAAGATCGTTCGAGAATACGCGATTCAAGGAGCTTAGTTGTTGACCAATATGATGAAGACACAAGACGAAGCTATTACATGTACCTGATGAAGACACATTATCTTATCTATTCTGAATATAAAAAAAAATATTGTATATTATATTCATTTTATTCGATTTTGTAAACGGTATTGTACTCTTATATTTCCCATTACTAATGAGAGTATCGTTAGCGATTACTTTAATTTTAGAGTTAATGGCCATTTTCGTCCCTGTGATTTGCTACTTTCGCCACTTCAGTCCAAAATTTGTATTTTTGTCAATTTAGTCCTCATAGTTTTAAATATTAGCCATTTACATCCTATCCGTCTAACGGCATCCAGCTATGCCGTTAGTTTAAGGGTATTTTTGTCTTTCTCCTTTTTATTTTGAGCTATTGGTCATTTTCGTCCTTGTGGTTTGATACTTTTGCCAATTCAGTCCAAAGTTTGAAATTTTGTCAATTTAAGTCAGTTTTTTTCTATAACCCTAGAGAGCATTATCCAAGCCCAAAACAAGTCTGCATTTACTCTGTCGACAACAGTAATCATACCCCCTCCTCTCGTATTTAGTTTCTAGACGGTTCCTAAACTCTCCCCCATGGTGGAATTCAATGGTAAAGTGGTCAAAGCAATTCCGTGAAACCGAATTGTACGGAAAAAACTAAAAATCGTTTCTTTGATGAATGCATAATATTTAGGGTTTAGAGATTAACATATCATAACGAAAATCTGGGTCGTAATCAACTATTATACATTAATCAACAAAACAATTTTTAGTTTTTTGTGTATAATTCGATTTCAGGGAATTACCTTAACCACTTTACCATTGAATTCCACAATGGAGAAGATTTTAGGAAATGTCTAGAAACTAAATATAAGGGGGGGGGTATGATTACTGTTGTCAACAGAGTAAATTCATACCAGTATTTGAGGTTGCTCGATGGTTTTGGGCTTGAATTATGCTCTTTAGGGTTATAAACAAAAAACATAAAAAATAAAAAAAAACTGAATTAAACTGAACATTAAATTGACAAATTTTCAAACTTTGGACTGAATTGGCAAAGATATCAAACCACAGGGACTAAAATGACCATTAACTTAAAATTAAAAGGAGAAAGACAAAAATACCCTTAAACTAACGGCATAGCTGGATGCCGTTAGACGGATGGGACGTAATTGGCTAAAATTTAAAACTATGAGGACTAAATTGACAAAATTAAAAATTTTGGCCTGAAGTGGCGAAAGTAGCAAACCACATGGACGAAAATGGCCATTAACTCTTAATTTTAATAAAAAGTGAACCATGTCCTACAAGAGAGACACGGTAAAAGGTCATAAATGTGAATAATTAATCTAAATGAACTTAACAATCATCAACACCAACACCAACACCAACACCAAGAACACTCACAAGTCACAACAGTATTCATGCATAGAAAAACATCCCTGCAAAGCCTCATTATACAAGTTTTATCCATGTTTCAAAAAAAAACTAAATAAATATAACATAAAATATGCATAATATTAAGCTAATTCAAAAAGAACAAAAAATGCAACACAAACATCAATCCACCACAGGTTTGTTGTCCCAAGTCTCGCGGGTCTCTGCTAAATCCGGGCAATATCGTTGAGCCAATAAATTTAATATATTAAATATAAATTTGTAAAATTATTATTATCAACTAAATAACATATAAAGTGTTGTACTGTTCTACGTAAAAATTATAATTAAAAGTATAAAAAAAATAATTGTAAATACACATAACTTAATTTATAAATAACAAAGGAGCCGCAGCCGGAGCTGGAGCCAAGTCAAGCTCAAAACAAACCGAGCTAGAGCTCTGGTAAGCTAAACGAGCCGAGCTCGCTGACGCTCCTACTTATGCTACAATTTTAACACTAAGTATATATTCAAATCAATTTTCAGCATATAACGCATACACACAGAACAAAACTTTACAAAAAAAACATCTAAATGCATTAAAATGTTCACATAATATTAAACAGCAGCAATTAAACAAGAAGCTGCTACTAGAAGTGAGAAATTAGGTTAATTCGGTCAATTAGCAGTTGAACAATTAGGTTAAATAACTTGAATATGTTAAACAGGTTATGAGATCGAATTGAATTGAATTGAATTGAATTGAATAAACTTACCGAAGTGGCAAATGGATTGATTGACTGGTTGTTGATTTGGGTATTATATTATCTAGGGTTTGATTCGGCTGCGCGAGAAGTGAGCTGAGCGGCAATCCAATTTCTTGACCGAATAGGGTGGGTTGTTATATCAACACCTCCTTGGGTTCCTCGGTGTTGAAACGAGTCGGGCCAAGCCCTCTTGAGATCGGCTCGTTTCGATATTTATTTTAACGCTCTGACTTGGCTCATTTACTATTTCTTAATTAACTTTTATATATTTATAAGTATTTTTATATAGTTTTTTTCAAAATTATAGTTCTATATATAGCATATTATATATTATTTAGTTATTTTTCATAATATTGCATAGATTAATTAATAATTACAGGCTCGTTTAGGTTCGTAAGCCGGCTCCAGCTTGGGCACGTTTATTAAACAAGCTCACTTTTAGGCTCGGGCTCGTTTAACTTTCACTGAGCTCGAGCTCGAGATCAGCTCGTTTCGATCTCTATTTTTAAAGCTTAAGCTCGGCTCGTTTACTATTTCTTAATTAATTTTTATATATTTATAAGTATTTTTATTTAGTTTTTTTCAATTATAGTTATATATGTATATATATATATATATGGGAAAGTTAACGTACAAATGAAATTAACGTGCTAAACGTGAGAATCAAGTAGAGTAATTATATATACAAGTAGAGTAATTATGTAATTACATCATAGAGTAATTACATAATTAAACTACTTGTATGTATAATTACTCTACTTGATTCTCACGTTTAGCACGTTAATTTCATTTATATTTGATCCAAACCATATATATATATATATATATATATTTATATATATATATATATAGCATATTATATATTATTTAGTTATCTTTCATAATATCGCATAGATTAATTAATAATGACAGACTCGTTTAGGTTTGCAAGCCGGCTCCAGTTTGGTCTCGTTTATTAACAAAAGATACAAGTCACTGACAATGTAAAATATTATAAACTAGTTTTTAACCGGGCGCAAGGTTGATAAAATTCAAACGGTGGTCAAAACCCAAGCTGAGCGTAAACCGATACGAATTCGGTTGGTTTCGGTGACGTATATTATTGTACCGGAATTAAAATCAAATATAAAATAAAAGAATTATAAAAATTGTGGTTGACCAATGGGGTGACGTCGGTCGGTAAAACTCGAGCGTTGGTAAAACCCGGACATTATCGATCCCGGGCGTTGAGACGGCGAGTCTACGAGAATTCATTCGGTTTCCGTCACGTTCATTATAGTACTGAAACTGGAAAAAAAACAAAAAATAAATTGGCGTTCGGTCTATTTCTACCTCATTATTTATACAATGCCGGCAATGTTATTTAAATAAGACTATGAACATATTGCAGCAAAGATGTGTAAAAGAAGAATAAAGATTAAAGCATAAATGCATTTAAAAGGAAATTAATGATGAAGAAGCTAAAAAACAAGATAAAGTAAGAAAAAAAAACCCTAGGCTCTTAGACACAAGACTTGTTTACTTGATACCATTACCATAACACGTTTTTATAATTTGTTGAGTTAAACATCATCATCATCATCGTACTCAGTATATCCCACCAATAGCAATGCTATGGTAGGGTCTGAGGAGGGTAAGATGTATACAGCCTTACCTCTATCCCATAGGGATAGAGAGGTTGCTTCCGGTGAGACCCCCCGGCTCGATCATCTTAATTTATTACAAATTATACTTATTTAAAAATAACATTTTTATTAACTTAACTATGTTGTTACCCGGCGCGCTGGGCAGTTCTGTGTTGGCGACACTCGGGTGTCGTTTTCGTAAGTTGATGCGAATTCGGTTGGTATCGGCAACGTTCCTTACGGTATCTAAACTAAACCCAAAAAATAATTCGTCAAACTAACATATTTAAAACAAATTAAAAACCGAAACACCACACCACCTTACATTTTCATTTCTTGATTAAGTATGACATATATAAATACAAAAATCTATTTCTATTTAAAAAACACAAAAAAAACAACAAAAAAATTGCCTCAAAAAGGCTCGAATTTGGGACTTGCAAGTTGCAACAACAAAACAATACCACAAAAGCAGCGTTGCAACAACAAAACAATACCACAAAAGCAACTTCTTCTTTTTTGTTACTTTTATTAGGCTTGAACTCACGACCTAAACTTTGCAACAACACAACAAAACCACTCCATTAGCTTCGATTTTGTTACTTCTTCAAATCAATAAATTCTCAAACAGATTTAAAAAATAATAATAAAAAAAATGAAAGTGACCACAATCCCTTTTACTATAGCTAATGGTTTCATTTATATATAGTATAATATTTTTCTGCTTTGGGGGTTTGCCTTCGTGTTGTTGTACAAGGTGGGTCTAGCTCCTTGCTAACATTTGTTTTTGTTTGTTGGTTGTAAAAAAAGGGGAAATTTCCCAACATAGTCATACTTAACCAATATTTTTTTTTTAAAAAAATAGACAAGGATTAAAAAAATCCTCAAAATAGCCAA
This sequence comes from Bidens hawaiensis, assembly GCF_021521415.1. NCBI lineage: Eukaryota > Viridiplantae > Streptophyta > Magnoliopsida > Asterales > Asteraceae > Bidens > Bidens hawaiensis. The sequence goes on from NW_027505750.1 coordinate 145,854, forward strand.
TTTTTTCCGGGACTTTTGGGCCTTTAAAATCATGCCATGTGTCAATGCATTAATGGATTCTGACAGAATTTCTTAAAATTCTGTCGGATCCGACAGAATTTTAGTGGGCCCGATGGAATTCTTCATCTTCTGCCTCTCAAAGTCTCAAACCCTAAACCTTCATTTCCATCTTTCTTATTTCTCCACAAAATCAAGCAAATAAATAGTGCAAATCGCTTTCGAGGAGAACACAACCATAGTGTTCAATTTCACTCTAGAACTCAAAATCAAAAACCCCGAATGAAAAAAATCTAGAGTTCGTCAAACCAATTAAACAGTTTGATACGACGAAAACATGAACTGAACCGTCAGATCCGACTGTCTTTTCCTCCGACGGTTCATCCGGCTAATCGGTCAGCAAAAACCTTAAAACACGGTTTCGACAGAAAAGCATGCTACGTGGTTCGTCGGGATAGGCTAAAAATTCCGTTGGGTCAGGAATGGTTTCCGTCTGATCCGACGTAATAATCCGGCTATTTTGAGAGTTAGTTTTGGAATTTCCCCTTAAAAAAACAGTGTCATTAACTTATTGTAATTTCATATCATTATATAACATTAAATTATTAAGACGAACTCTAAACAAGATAGGATCACACATTTTATCAAACTCTTCAAAAACACATTAACCAATGACAATTTAACACATACAACAAACACACTCCCAATAATTAACAAAATAAAAATTAACCAATAGTAGTTAAAACAAAATGTAGATTTAAAGATAATAAAAATCACCAATAACCGAAAGGCGATAACAATTAACAAGACGGTTCCAAACCTTATTATTGTTATTATTATTATTCCGCCTACGAATAATATTATATCCACCCGATTCCACTATCCCCATTCTCATTGGCTGATCAGATGCGATTACTATTATTATTACTAAAATTAATATCATAAAACTAATTCATCAAATCTCGCTTCAACAAATTCAGTTATCCAGACTGTTATTGCTCGACTTTGAATCCGTTGCGGTCAATTGCGTCACGGCGGAACTGGTAAGGTGTAATTGACTCTGTTAATGGTTATATATGAACGAATCTGTGTGAATTTGTGGTTATTATGATAGATTTGTGTACGGATTGTGTGACGTGGTGCGGTTAGGTTTAGATCGTGAAGTAATGTGACGTATGAGAGTTTGATCTGGTTGGAGGATGTGACGTCAGATTGATTTGACTAATTTTGACCTAACTGTTGTGTTTATGTTTGATTAATGATTGAAATCGAGCCAGTTAGTTGAATAGTGTGAATGTGTTGTGTGATTGCTTGTGGAATTGGTTGAATTACTGGTTGATTTTGATCTGTTTTGTGTGAATACGAGTTCGGATTGATTCGTCGTAAAGTTGTGTTGGATTCCGACTCGAATCAAGTTAGGTAGTTGCTTTAGATAATGTGGTTGTGTTTTGTAATTGCTTGTGGATTTGGATGAATTGCAGGTTGATTTTGATCTGTTTGTATAGTACGAATTTGGTTAATGCACCCGATTTGCGATTGGAATTAAATGAGTTAGTTGATTAGTTGAATAGCATGAATGTGTTTTGTAATTGCTTGTGGATTTGGTTGAATTGCAGGTTGCTTTTGATCTGTTTGTGTAATATGGCTTAAGGTAGATTCACCGTAATGTTTGATTAACGATTGGAATTAAGTCGGTTGTTGCTTTAGATAGTGTTCATGTGTTTTGTAATTGCTTGTGGAATTGGTTGAATTACAGGTTGGTTTTGATCTGTTTGTATAATTCGAGTTCCGATTGATTCACCGGAATTTTACAAAAATTTCGTGTTTGATAAACGATTGGAATTAAGTCAGTTAGTTACTTTACATAGTGTTTTTGTGTTTTGTAACTGCTTGTGGATGTGGTTGAATTACAGGTTGATATGGATCTGTTTTTATGATGCGAGTTCATATTGATTCACCTTGATTTTATGAAAATTTTGTGTTTCTGTTTGATTGACGGAATGCTTGTTCAATTAACGATTGGAATCAAACCAGTTAGTTGCTTTAGATAGTGTTTATTTGTTTTGTAATTGCTTGTGGATTTGGTTGAGTTACAGGTTGATTTTATTCTGTTTGCATAATCCTACTTCAGATTGATTCACCGGAATTTTACAAAAGTTTTGTGTTTCTATTTGATTCACTTTAATGTTTGCTATTAACAATTGGAATCAAATCATTTAGTTGCTGTAGATAGTGTTCATATGTTTTGTATGTGGATTTGATTGAATTACAGGTTGATTTTGATCTGTTTATATAATACGAAAACTCTGTGTTTCTATTTGATTCACAGTAATTTTTGTCCGGTTAACGACTAGAATCAAATCAGTTAGTTGATTAGTTAACTAGAGTTCATGTGTTTTGTAATTGTATATGGAATTGGTTGCATTACAGGTTAGGTTTTGTGTTTGTGAGAGAAATTGAGGAATTCTGGTTATTGTGAATGAGGTGTGAGGGAACAAGGCAATGAAGAGCAGAACAGCGAGATTGGAATTACGATGACTGGAGTGTCATTGGATTTAAGAACACAGAGTTATGGATCACCACAACAGCCACAAAACGGTTCGTTGCCGACTCAAAATGGATTCACTGCACGCAAGCCTTCAAGGATGTCACTCAATGGTTCGAGGGAGAAAGATATATTTCTTCCTTTTTTGCGTAGATATCTAAGTAGAAAGAAGATTGTAATGATGATTTTGGTTTCATTTGCTCTCATGGCTTTCTTATCAGGGTTCTTTACTGTCAATAGAGGTTTGTTTCTCAACCATATCTCTGTGGTTCTAACATATTTTGGTGCTTCCAATGAAGTTGCTAATAGTCCTTTTTTACACTGATTCTGTTTTGTCAGAAGATGCACCAGAGAGCACAATCTTCAATCATTTTAGTGATGCTTACAATACCTCTTTTCAGTTCTCCAGAACGTTTCATAGTGAGAAAGATGATAATTCTAATATACAAAGAACTCTGTCTGTGTGTGAAGAAAACCCTCCTACCCGCCATACTTCCAGTGCATTACATTCCACAGGATCCGTCGCTTCTCATAGCAATTTTTGTCAGAATTTTGCATTTCCACCCCCTCCTCCAGGTGATAGACAAGACGACCTGGACCTAGACGTAAGCAACTTGTTTCTGTTTCTTTAAAACTGTGAATGCTTAAATTGGTCTAGAATTTAACCAATTTAACCATTTTGTAACTGAGTTTGTGATGTTATTGTTCTACCAGCGTGTCCTGTATGTTACCTTCCAGTGGAGGAAGCTATGGCTAGCATGCCGAGTGCCACATCAGCATCACCTGTTCTTCAACACTTAACTTATTTCCATGAGGAGACTTCTACTAAAACCGAACCACATGAAGGTTCAGATTTTGGTGGATATCCTTCCATAAAGCAAAGGAATGAATCTTTTGATATTAAAGAATCAATGACTGTACATTGCGGGTACGTGCTTGATATAAACTTTGGTATTACCGTTTGAAACAATTTTTTAATGATATGAATTCTTTCAGGTTTGTAAAAGGTTGCAGACCTGGTTACAAAACTGGATTTGATATCGATGTTTCTGATCTTGTGGAGTTGGAGCAATATAATGATATTATTGTTGCATCAGCCATATTTGGTAAAAACTTGTTTCGTCCTGTTAATTCTTTATAAATATTATCGTTGCATAACCTATTGTTTCTTGGATTTCAGGAAACTATGATGTAATTCAGCAGCCAACTAAGATCAGTGAGGCTGCAAGTAAAAACATACCGTTTTATATGTTTATTGATGAAGAAACTGAAGCATATATGAGAAATTCTAGTGCTTTGGACTACAGAATGAAGGTTGGATTATGGAGAATTATTGTTGTGCATAATATTCCTTACTCCGATGCTAGACGGAATGGAAAGGTTTGTCTGCTTTATCGTTGAAATATCTTCTTTTTATATATTTATGAGCTGTTAAATGAGTTCTCAATTTATTGATTTAAAACATTAGTTAATTGCAGGCATTAACTAATAATTGTTTTAATCCAGTGGTCTACTGAATTTATAATGCATATCCTTATCTTATTTTGACTAATTATATAGTTTGCTAAATTATTATCTTAAAAACTCAAAACTAATTACCGAACTCTCGTGGAGATATCTATATGAGCTTAATACCGAATAGAGTATAAAGATAAATCAGGGTAACAACCAAATTCAATTAAAGTAAATTACATTTTATAAGCTTTTGTTAGAAATCAAAATTTTGCATCAGAGGGTTGGAGATAAAAGATTGTAGGTAATATATTCCTGAAAGATGCTCTCTTTTCTGCATGATGGAGGCCTAAAATTGTATACAAATTAAAAGGTTACCAGTTTTGGTCTGTTTTTTTTGGGTAACCAACTTATTATAGGTTACCTGAAAACCACGAAAGTTTCAGAATTTGTGATTTTTGGTAATTACTCAAGATAAATGGACATTGAGTGCTTCATCAGAAAAGGAAAAATAAAGTAACATGGTAAAGGAATTACTGACACGCCAGCTGCCAGTGCCACAGCTTGACCTGAGATTGAGATTTCTGAAAGTTGGTTACTTTAAATTTAAAGATTTGAATGTTGAAGGTTCTTTTCAGACCAAAAAGAAAGTTGGCCATCCAAAATAGAAATTAGACCAAAGCTGGTTACATTTTGTTAGGGATATGCATGATGGGTCGGTTTTGGGCTCAAAACCGAACCAAAAACAGAAAATTTGGTTTTTGAAAACGTTCGGTTTAGGCTTTTTTAGTTTTTGGTTTCAGTTTTTTCGGTTATACATCTGGGCTAAAATATTTGGGTAAAGCTATTTATTAATTTTGTAAATTACTTAAAATTAAAAATGAAAATTCATAAGTTCGGTTCGGTTTTTTAATTACATTCAAAACCGAAACGAAAACGAAAGTTCGGTTCTTATGGAAACATAAAACTGAACATTGTTTTTTTGTGTTTTCTTTTGGTTCAGTTTTATCGGTTTCATGATGCACACTCCTACATTTTATACAATTTTCTATAAATTTATACAAATTAGGTTTTGTATAAACCAAATTATACATGTGGCAGGTGCCAAAGCTTTTACTACACAGACTCTTTCCAAATGTTCGGTATTCTATATGGATTGACGGGAAGCTACAGCTCGTGGTGGACCCATATCAACTTCTTGAAAGGTAATTTAAAACTTCATTCTAATAATCATTTTATAAATGATCCTGTGACTTATATACCATGACTGATATATATGTTTAGGTTTTTGTGGCGCCACAATGCAACTTTTGCTATTTCAAAACATTATAGGCGGTTTGATGTGTTTGAGGAAGCCGAAGCTAATAAAGCTGCAGGGAAATACGATAACGCATCGATTGATCAACAAATTAATTTTTACAGAAAAGAGGGTTTAACGCCTTATTCCGAGGCTAAGCTTCCTATAATCAGTGGCATGTTTTATTCTTTACTTTTTTTTTAACCTTTTCATATTTACTGGAACATGCTTTTTAAGGAAATGTGTTGTGCTTGCAGATGTTCCGGAAGGTTGTGTCATCATAAGAGAACATATTCCAATAACGAATCTCTTCACATGTTTATGGTTCAATGAAGTTGACCGGTTTACTTCACGAGACCAGTTAAGCTTCTCTACTGTGAGAGACAAAATCATGGCTCGGGTCGACTGGAATATTAATATGTTTATGGACTGTGAAAGACGGAATTTCGTTAAACAGGTATGAAATTACATTCTTATCATATTAACAAATTTTGATGAAATGTCTTAAATACCCTTGAATTTGTTTGTACAAACAGGCATACCATAGAGATCTACTAGAGCACATGCCGCCACCACCACCTGTGGCTAAAATTGTAAAACGGGCACGAGTTAATGTTCCTGTTACGGTTTCTACACCTGTGAGGGGTAATGGCTCGAATGCTAAGAATCTGGTAAAGAAAAGCGTTGTTAAACGGAAAGGAGAAAGGAGGTCTCGTTCTAGAAGGCATGTGAAAAACCCCGGTAACAGGGACAATATGGTCATTTGATAGTTTGTTTTTTGGACTCTTTTTAAGGAAAGAAAGAGAAGAAGATAGGATTCTGGTGTATGTAGCATATGATGGATAGAGTTTCTCTCAATTTTGGTTGATACATTCAATTTTTGTTGTAAATACTCGGATACTGAATGTTTTCGAGACATGTTTCTTCTTTGGTTAATTCATGCCTTCTTTTGTTCATTTTGTCTGTCTTGTTCTGCTTTTTTACATGCATGTTGCTCTAATTATAATGTGTTCGGGCCGCTTTTGTCTTGTGTTTACGGTGCAAACAAGCCGCTCATGGGTTGGGGTTAAATTTAGCTCATATAAATGAGTTTGAGCTTAGCTATGCTTGCTAGTCTAATAGAGCAGATAATTTATATAAAAAAAAGGCATGTTTAGTTTTATATAACAAGTAAACATAATAAACAAGTTCGAGATTGCCCACAGCTTGTTTACACTAACTACTACTTATAAGTGATAATTCAATTTTGTATTTGTATAAGTTTATACGAGTCGTATGACTATAGGATTTATTTGTTGTAATTTACCCCACACATGATTCACACATAGGTAGATTTTACGACTCTATAGGATTTATTTGTTGTAATTTACCCCACACATGATTCACACGTAGGTAGATTTTACGACTCTATAGGATTTATTTGTTGTAATTTACCCCACACATGATTCACACATAGGTAGATTTTATAAACGCCCTGCTTGCGGTGCGCGCATATAATGTATATATGTGTGAACCCTCGGGTGGGCAAAAGTAAAATTGCACTAATTTTGACGTTATTTTACTAATCTCGTGAAAATAACGTTAAAAGTGGCGGAAGGTTAATCAGGCATCATGTGGTGGCGTTGATAGCCGAAAGACAAGGGCACATGCACCGATCAGCCGGTGCCCCGATGATTGAGTGATATGTGCCTTATGTCCAAGGCTTGATGCAAAACTACTATCGAGCCGGGGGTCTCACCGGAAGCAGCCTCTCTATCCCTATGGGATAGAGGTAAGGCTGTCTACATCTTACCCTCCTCAGACTCTACCATAGCATTGCTATTGGTGGGATATACTGAGTACGATGATGATGATGATGATAGGTAGATTTTATACGAGTTGTATCTATACGACTCGTATGAAAGCCCAGTCACCATGTCTAACATCTTTGTACGGTACGAGTCCTAAAACCCTATACAACAAAAGGTGTCTGCAAAAGTGGGCAAGTTGTTTGTTCAAAAAAACTTTAAAACTGCAAAAAGAAAAAAAAAAAGTAGCTTGTTCTTTGGTATTTATTTTTTCAATTTAACCATTTTCTTAAACATTTTAATAAATAAGAAACGAGCCAAGTCGAGCCTAAAACATACAGCTCAAAACAAACCAAGCTCGAGAGTGGCTGCAGCTTGTTTACACTAACTACTACTTACAAAGTTATAATTCAGTTTTGTATCTGTATAATTTATGTATAAACCAACAGTTATTACTTACTTGCCTTACTATACAACAAAAGTCAATTCCTAAAACACAACAAATGTAATCCACCAGCATATGTACACCAACAAACACATATATTTAACCCATTAAATTGGAAGACAAAACAACAAAATTGGTCACAAACTCACAATAAAGAACATCATTCTTGCAAGATTTCCAGATTTAAAACTTCTACAATTTATTAAACCATGCTTCCTGCTTTCGGTTAACGACAAATCATGCGTTATTTGCATCTGCTTCTGCCCTTAAGGCTTCAGCCATCATCTTTTCCCTGTTTTGTGTCTGCCTTTCAACAGCCACCATATACAGTCCTACAACACCATATAAACTACTAAATATTAAAAAAAAAACAACAAAATTTAATCTTGAACCCTTTTACAAGGGTAGTTTGGTAAAGTTAACTCATACCAACAGCACTTCCAATTGCAGTTAGCCAAAGCATCCTCATGGACCATTTGTCACTAATCACTCCTCTACCTCCCATTTGTTAACTGTCATATACATAAAACAAACCATTTTTTAATTATATAAACCAAATAACAAAAATTTAAGGGTTACAAATATTGAAAATATCATATATAACCACGCAAGACTAAAATATCATATATACCCAATTCACTAAAAACAATTAATAAATGACCATTTTACCATGGTTCAAACCGATGCGAAACAATTTACAGTGTAGACTATTTGATGCGATAAACCTTCGAAGGGTTGGCAATTTTGAAGAAATTTGGTCGTCAATCAAAATTAAAATAATAACATAGGGTACATTATGTAACGGAAAGGGGTAGAATGGTCTATTAATCATATATGAAAGTTAAAATTTTAGAAAAAAAGGGTAAAATGGTCATTCATTAAATTGTTATTAATGAATGGGGTATATACGAAAAAGCGTAAGGGCATATATATTTAAACTATGAAATTGGAAATCAAACAAAATGACTCAGCAAAAGTCAACAAAATTATTATGTAAATTATGCAACCGAGCAAGCTGTTGCGAGCTACTCGAGCTCGGATTGATAAAGGCTGAAACGTGCCGAGCTTTTTCGCACCTGAGCTGAGTCTAAGCCTCAAATAAAGTTAGTCCGACCTTGACCCTTGTGTGGGAAGCTCGTTTTGGCTCGTGGAGCCTTAACGGGCCTCGTGTATCTTTAAGGTTTACCTCTTTTGGACTTAAAGTCTTAAATACATATAAATTTCACACTGCACAGCCGAGCTGGAGCCAAGCTTAGGTTTTTTAAGGTTTTTTCTCAATAATATATATAAAGTAATTATATATATATATTAATTAATTAATTAAACAATAAATAAATAAAATTGAAACAAGCCGAGCTTTTTCGAGCTTGAGCTCACTGAGCCTCAAATAAAGCTTGTTTAGTTATCAAGCACCGAGCTCAAGCCTTGTATATTTTTAAGTTGGACCTCTTTTGGACTTATATGTATTAATTTCACACTGAGAGCTCGAGCAGAGCATAGGCTCATTTAAGGTTTTTCTGAAAATATAAGAAAGTAATTAATAAATAATAAATGAGCCGAGCCCGAGCTTAAAAAACAACAGATTTTCATCCGATAACAGAGAAAGCATAAACCCTAAAGTCTACAGTGCATCATAAGATATTGTTTAAACTTTGAAATCAGAAAAAACAAATTACAAATACAGCATAAATGTTGAATTAAAGAGTGCTTGATTGGAATTTGAAGATGGGATTACCTTTGATTGAAGCTGATTGATGAATAGGTGATTGCAAATCTAGGGTTTTTGGAGTGAGTTTGTAGACCCAAATTGATTATCACGTCTATAATATATATAAATGAAAACCCTAAAATGTGTCGCGAAGTGTACCTCCACATTTTTATATGAGACACCAGATTGCTTGATTTTTAAATGGAGGTCTCTTATTGATTTAACTCAAATTCATGGGTACGGGTTACCAAAACCAGGTGGTTCTTAAACGGATTATAACATCTAATTAAATTAAAAATTAATCTTATAAATTATTTGATATGAAAATTCTATAAAATAGGGATGTACTTAAATTTAATATCCAATTTAAAAAAATATATTATTTATAATTAATAAACAATTTTATAGTAAAAAACATAAGCGGGTCATGGGTCACCAAATCCAGATTGCTTTTAAACAAATTATAACGTATCATTTATTTATAAAACCCTTTCATCATCAAACCCTACGTATATTATTAACTTTCTTGCAATAAAAAAAAATTAAAATCCAAATATACATATATAAATATTAAAAACGAAAAATGTAAAACAACCCCCGTAATACGGGGGATAAAATTTAGTATTATTATATTATATTATTTAATGGTTTGCATAATGAAAATGTAAAAAATTTAAAAATTAACATATCAAAACTTAATAAAATAAATAAAAACATTGATCATTATTATTATTTTAATTTTATTTTTTTACAAGAAGATGAAACTGGCCTAATAAAATGTTTTCACGTAATATATTGAGTGCTTAATGAATCTATGTGGCGTTTTCTAAATGGTTGATTTGGTCGGTATTAATTTGTGAAAAGCCAAAAAGCAATGTCTATTTTGATATTTTTGGCCAGTTAAATGTCTATTTTGATGGATTCTCGACACCAGCTTATAGTTTTACTGTGCATGAATTGGTTAAGACTCATGAGCATATCGAAGATCAGACTCGTTTACTGAACAAACTTGTTTTTAGCTCAAGATTGTTTAAGGTCTGCTTGATTTGAGCGCAAACCAATCTCAAATAGCTCATAAATGAATTAACGCCCCCCCCCCCCCCCCTAACACGATTTTTTTAAGTGGCAGGTTTAGTAAATAAAAAAAAGTGGTATCTAGGTCCATGAAAAGTAGGTAAGTGGTTTTTATGTGTTTCGCCATCTAAGAAGGCAGAACCGAGCTCATCTATCCTAGTGGCATTCCAAGTAAGCGAGGCGCATACATCTATGGTAACTATATCTGCCATCTTTGATGGCCGGAATGAATTCCATATTTTCAGTGATTGCAAAGTTACGGGTGCACTCCTTTGAAAATACAAAGATGATATGAAATGCCATGCGGTGTATCTTGATGGTATATGATGTCTTTCAAACATTATTTTCATGTAGAGTAATTCATAAAAGTTTATCCATTATACAATGATAATTTCGATTGTAAAAAAACACCAAGACTCATTCTCTATATAATGTACATGTCCTCGTTTAATTGGAATACCACTAGGAGATGAGCTTAGTTCCGTCATCTCAGATGACGAAACACCTAAAAACCACTTACCCAGTTACCAGAGACCTAGAAACTCCTACATAGCACAACTCTTCACTTGCTATTAGAAGTCACTTTTTAACTTTTTTCATACCATTTTGTGCAATTTTTAAGTTATCTTTTGCTTTTATTTGATAACATTCTGTTTTTTTAGTATTTATTTGTCTTACTATATGATAACATTCAATTAGTCATAAACAAAGGGTTCTTCATCACATTCAACATCATACAATTAAAAAATCCCTTTGGTCATCAAGTAAGCTCAAAAACACTTAGACAAATGCTTGAATTATACATCCAAAACTAGCACATATGGCTATATGTATATCATATCATAATGCCCTTTATATATAATTATCATCACTTGTTCTCTACACATACATAACCTACCACTTAAACAATACTACAACCACAAAAAATCCCACTGCATCTCATACCCTTTACTGAGCAATTCTTTGCACCTCATTTTGTTCACCAAATGTTTCAATCAAAAGTGGAGGTGCGTAATGCGCAGTCCCTTGATGTTCATCGGCATCTTGACAATATGAAAGTATAATAGTATCAATCGACATTTCCACCACCGCAAAGAAAAGGGTTGCCACCACATATCCTAAACCCCAACACGCCTGCATCATAATCCCATTGACCGAAATTAGTATCAAAGATTCAAACTTTTTGATCAAAGATTCAATCTTTTTTATCAAAGATTTAATATATATTTTTTTAGAACGGCGACTTTCTTGTATTTAAACTACCGCACTCCACAAATTTGGAGAGCTCTGTAGCCCTACTCTGGCTAGACTCCATACTGGCTTTCAGAGTTTGGCTTGGGCGTTCTCGCCGGATGCCACTTGACAATCGTTGTGCCACCACTAAGAGCAGAACTCCCTGGCGTACCACACGGTCTTTTTTTTATCAAAGATACAATCTTTTTATCAAAGATTTAATCTTTTTGATCAAATATTCAATCTTTTTTATCAAAGATTTAATCTTTTCGATAAAAGGTACAATCTTTTTTTATCAAAGGTACAATTTTTACTTGAGCCCGTGTTACATACCAGCACAGGGAATAACGGGGATGTGATCTTGTTGTGAGATGATTTGTACTTGTGAGTATCCAACATGAGAAATGCAAAAAGTGCACTTGCAAGACTCACACAAAGCTTTCCAAGAAACAGTATAACGTCTCCGATTACATTCACTCGGCCTATACGGAGAATGTTACTGATTATCAAATCTGTTGCCATTCCAGAAGCTTTAAAGAACCCTTTTCCTGTTATAGCAATCTGCCAAAATAACAAGTAAAAAAACACATGTAAAACTAAGTGCGATTTCAAACCATCAACTTCTTAATGGGTGGGTTATCTGAAACGGGTCAATTCAAAAAGATTAGCTAAAAGGGGAACGGGTCAAAAGTTTGATAGCCGCACAAACATAAAGCGGCATGTGTAAACCATTATATTTAAAGATTTATAGTATTACTGTAATAATTATGTTTTTGTGATTATAATCAAATCATTAATTATTTGTAAAAACTAAAAAAAAAACGGGAAAAAGTGTTTGCAGGTCAAAAGAACCTGCCCCGGCC